>NW_027202925.1:0-130136 GCF_024711535.1 Dipodomys merriami | reverse complement strand
TCCTTTTCTCATTCCTGTTTTTAATGTCTTCATGCTTCCACCGTTAGGTAAATGCTAATTATCTCTGCCATATACATACTATGTATTATATTGAGGAATGTTCCATGTATTTCTAGCTTCTCAGACCTTTTAATCATAAAGTTGTATTGGAGATTGTTAAAAGCTATTTCTACATCCCTACAGACAATCATGTGTTTCTTGTCCCTTCTTCTGCTGATGGTTTGTATGATGTTTATTGACAAGAATATTGAATCCAATTGTATCTTAGGATGAATCCTATTTGATGATACAATATAACTTTTCTATTAGTTGCTGAAATTGGTTGGTGAGAATTTTATTAAGAAGTTCTGCATCATTGCTTGTCAAAGAGTTGGGTTCATAGTTTTCTTTTTTTGGTGAGTCCCTATGTGATTTGGCGAAGAGTCTTATTCTAGCTTCATAGAATGTGTTTGATAATTCCATTTCCCTTTCTATTCCATTAAAGACTTAGATCTGTGTATTGTAAGTTCTTTGCAGGCCTTAATTTCATTGAGTACATTCATTGAGTCCTAGATTTTTGTTGAATGGAATGTGGTTTATTGACATTTCATTTTCATTTCTTCTTATGTGTTACTCCTTGGTTCAGATTGAGTATAGGAAAGCATCTATTTCTCCAGGATTCTCCAGGAGATAGGCATAAGGTTTTCAAAGTTCTCTCTTATATCTTTCTAAATTTTGCTTATATCTGTTGTTTGGTCTCATTTTTGTCTTTAATTTTCTCTATTTGGGTGAGTTCTCTTATTGCTTTGGGTATTTTTTATTATGAAGGAGATATACAGAGGAGTGGGTTACAGTTACATAAGTAATGAGTACATTTTTAACAGTGTTTACATTTCCACCAATAGTGCAGTAATGTTTCTTTTTGGCCACATTCTCCACCAGGCCAGTAATGTTCCTTTTTGGCCCCATTCCCCACCAGCCCAGCATCTGTTATTATTAATTTTCTTCATAATGGTCCTTCTAACTGGGGTGAAGTGGAATCTCAATGTTGCTTTGATTTGCAATTCTTTTATGGCCAGAAATGTTCCATAATTCTTCATGTGTCCATTGGTCATTCATATTTCTTCTTCAGAGAGGTCTCTCTTTAAATCTTAAGCCCCCTTATATTATGAGGGTTGTAGTTCTTTAAGGATTTGTTTTTTGGGGAGGGTTAACTTTTGGGCCTCTAAGAATATTTGAGATATGAGGCCATTGCATGTTGCAGAGCAACTGAAGATCTTCTCCCAATCTGTGTGTTTTCTACTTATCTTTCTATCTACATAAGCTCTCTTTTTAGTCAGCTTTGGTAAGGGTTTGTCAAGTCTGTTAATTTATTGAAAAAATCAGGTCTGTTTTGTTGATCTTTGTCTTAATTTTGTTATTTTTGATTTAATTTTTTTATTTGTTTCTGTCTACTTGGCTTTGGCCTTTTTCCTTTTTTCAAGGAGCTTGAGGTACATAATTAAAATATTGATTTGAGATTTCCGCAATTGCTTGATGTAGGCATTCAAACCTATAAATTTTCCACTAAGTACTGAATTTAATATGTCCCAGAGGAGCTGACATTTTGTGTGTTCATTTTTGTTATATTCCAGAAACTTTTAGATTTCCATTCTAATCTCTTCAGTGCCCCACTGGTGATAAAGCAGTGTGTTGTTCACTCTTCATGGGTTTGATCTTTTTTTGCTTTAGCTGTTTAATTCTAGGTTTATTCTGCTGTGGTCTGAAAAGATCCTCCTCTATTGGGGATGGTCGTCCTCTTCGACCGAGCTCGCAGCTTCGGGAGGGACGCAAATGTAGTGGTGAGGGAGGAAGGGGATAACTGCCTACCCAGCCAGATCAGCAGAATCAACCTTGGCGATCAATGGGGTGACAGATGTTGTGGCCAGATCTCCCTCACATCCTCATGTGGTGACTTGAAAAGGCAGCCTTGCAGCAGCACTGAACAACTGGCAAAAAGAAATAAAAAGGAAAGACATCCAATAAAAGTTTGCCTAAATTATAACCTATTACACTTTAAAAACAGGTTTACTTTCCTCTTGCCCTATATTTTGGCATGAGGCCCTCTGAATTAGCCAGAAATCTCCAGAATTTCTTCATACACAGTAATACAAATACATATAGCTTCTATTCTTTTTAAGGTTAAGGGTGATTGCATCTAGATCTTTCCCATGTTTGATTCATGAAAAAGAAATCCTGAAGTGTATCTGTAAAACACCAAACTCAGGATTTGTTTTGATCTCCTCACGGGAGAAAAAGAATAAAATGACCGAGCAACAGGTATCACCCATATTGTCGTTGTGGTATCTCTCTCTCTGATTAGAATATAATCCTGCAGATCACTTATGCAAAATATTTTCCAAGAATTCTTGTTGTTATATTGCATTTATCTTCCTCTTCCTGTCTCCTCTCCTGCTCTTTTCCCGAGGGTCCTGTTTCCCTTTTCCTTCTCTCCTCCCCTCGACTTTCTCCCTGTACCTTTTCTTCTTCCTCCTGCTATGCCCTTCCTCTTCTCTTGCCCCTTCTTCTTCCTTTCCTTTCCTCTTTCTCCTACACTTTCACTTTCTTCTATTTCTTCCTTTATGGTCCTGGGGGTTGGGCTCCGTGCCTTGTGCTCACTGAGCAGATGCTCTCCTGCTCGCTACAGGCCTCCAGTCTGGACTTCATTTAAATGACACTCTATTTCTGATTTTTTTAAAGTATCAAACCAAGAAAGACTTTTGATTCAGGATGTAATTCATTGTACATATTCTACACAATAAATATGTGCTACTTCATAAATTGTACCTAGTAGGTTTTGATTATGCTTTCGGCTTCACATAAACTCATCAGAAACAATTTGTTTGGAGGCAATCTAATGTGATTCTCCAAAATTAATGAACTGGTTACTTTACATATTGTACAAGCACTTCCATATTGTTCCCAGTTTAATGAATTGTCACTTTGTGGTAGCAGCCACCCTAACACTAATCAAGGATTTCTGGGGAGAAGAAGAGTAAGTCCAGACAGGAAAATCCATGAGATCTGTATCGCAAATTAACTACTAAAAAGACAGAAGAAGACCTGTGGCTATGTGGTTTACCCGTCTTTGAACAGACTAAGATAACAAAAAGACTCATGCCTGAGTTGAAAACCTGTGGGGGTACACACCCACTCCCCCCCCACACACACATATTTCTCAGTTAGAGCAAGTAGAATATCTGTTCTCCCAGTAACATGTTTGAGTTACTATCCTATGTGTTTGGATGTATCATCAACTTACCTAATTTTAATAAATGACACCCTGTTCATTATTATTTAATCCTGGTTACAAGACACATTTTCATGCAAAAAATTGAGTTTGTTTTCAAAATCATGACTGTCTTGGTTTGTAAGAATGAAATAATTGTGCCTTTAATTCATTAGTTCATCAATTAGAAAAATAACCCTAACCCTAGAACCGATTGCCTTTGGATTCAAAAACCACACAAATACATTAGATTTTATTCCTCCCATTTTTGTTTCTACTCATCTTTCTTAAAGTAGTTTGTAGTTTTATTCAATATCTTGCCATTTTTCTAACCTGAATCCTAACTGGAACATTTAGGCTAACCCTCACATTAATCATACCCTAATCCTAATATTATTATCAGTTTCCTATTTCATATTCATCCTAATTCTAACTTGACTTGTTATTTGAAGAGTTACTTCCAGTTTGACCCTAAATTTTCCATTTGCCTAATGCTAAAACTAAGACTAGCTGGAACTGAAACCTAACTTTCCACCTAATGAGAGTCCAATATTAATGTTTAAGAAAAATGCTCTAGTTTTTATTCATTCTATCGAAAACTCCAATTTGCACTATGGAAATGAATTTCAATTTGCCCTAATTCCCAAAAATTTCCTGACTCTATCTCTAATGTTATCTTCTTCCCTAACCTGAACAATTATGTTATTTCTCCTCAAAATCTCTTATCATTAAAAATACTGTATTATCCATTGATCTACCTTTCCTAAACTACTGTTTCCTAAAACAGTTTCAGATTTACTTACCATCTAGTCCATTACTTAAAGCTAACTCTCAACTTAAACCTGGCTGGAAAACTCTCATTAATCATTACAAGAATGATCACTGAGAAATAAATATAATGATAATGCTCTAGTTACTATTCAGCCTGACATTTTTTGCTTCTATTTGTTAGTGAAAACTCAATTTTATACAAAAAATTCCTATTCATAACACTAATCATAATCAGAACAAAATGCTGACCCTGATCTTAATCCCTATTATATGTCAATACTTATACTCACACAAGTACACTAGTTTTCACTAATCCTAACGATTCAAATAAGCCTTCCAAACATAGGTTTTCAATTTTTTCCCAATATCTTAGTCATTTTCTAACCCTAACTTAATCTTAACTGGAACACTGAGAATAAACATAAGCCTAATTGCAAGTAAATTCTAATATTAGTAGCAATACTCTAGTTGACATTCACTCTAATTCTTACCAGGCTTATTCTAAAATTTACCTTCAATTTGAGCCCCATTTTTTCCTTCTCTGTAACCCTAAGCATGGCTGGAATCCTAACCATAACCTTGACACTAATGCTATCCCAATTCTAAAATTTATGAAAAATGCTCAATTTGTGTTATCCTAACTAAAATTCCACTTGTAATTCTTGAAATGAATTGCAGGTTTTCCAAAACCCTACAGATTTTCTCACTCTTATCTCTGAACCTATCTTATTCCATAAAAGGAATCATTGTACCCATTGATCTCAAATCCTAATATAATGAAATACATTGTACTTCCATTATCCCAGGATTTCCTGAATTCCTAGAAACTAAAATAAGTTCAAATTTACCTAACATTTTCCCCATTTCTGTATTTTTGTTTTATTGGTCGTGGGGCCTGATCTCTGGACCTAGAGCCTATCCCTGAATTATAGGCATGGGCATGATCCCGGAGTTCTTCAGCTCAAGGTGTGCACTTTGCCACTTAAGCCAGATCACCACTTTCTGGTTTTCTGGTGCTTAATTGGAGATAAAATTCTCACAGACTTTCCTGCCTATCTGACTTTGAACACTGATCTTCAGAAATCAGCCTCCTGAATAGCTAGGAGAGCAGGCATGAGCCACCAGTTTAATCCATTTCTTTACTCTATCCTCAACCCCCTTTAACCAGAAACCTAATGCTAATCACAATCTGAATTAAAACCAAATGATTAATGTAAGGAAAATTGTCTCTATTTAATCAATCACACATTTTTTTTGCTTCTACTTCTTAGTTGAAAACTAAATTTTAGCCTAAAGCTTGTCCTTCCCTAACCCTAACAAGAACTAAAACAGTAACTCACTTTAAACCAAATTATATCTGAATGTTTAAAGTAACACTGACACTGGTTTTCATTCATTGTAACTTTGATGTTATTCATTCTTCTTAAAATATGCTGCAGTTTTACACAATATCTTACATCTTTTTCTCATCTTAACCCTAACTCTAACTGCAACACCTTGCCTAATCCTAAGCCTACATATAACTGAATTATAATGTTAATAGCAAGCCTCTATTACACATTTATCCTATCTCTTGCTCAGCGTGTAGGTCTAAAATTTAACTGTATTTTGAACCTAAATTATTATTATGATGATGATGATGATGATGATGATGATTTTAATTGTGAAAAAACCGTACAGAAGGGTTACAATTACATGGGCAAGGTAATGAGTACATTTTTTTATCAAGCATTTTTGCCTCCTTTGTTTCACCTTCCCATCCCTTCTCATCTTGACCCCCCCAGCCAAAGTTGTAAAGTTCACTTTTCGACATAATGTCTTGTATATCTCATTGTTGCAATGGGGCCACCTGTATCCCTAAAATTATGCAGCAAAATATGTCTAAGAAATATATTTTTCAATAAGATGTTTCAATCCTTAGATAAAGTTCATTTTACTTTAATATAAAGTTATCTCCAAAAATAAATTCTGCAACAAACCTAATGTATGTTTTCTTGCACAAAATGCTGTGATTTCTAGTCTTGTTATTCAATTTTAATTATATTTTATTTGTGACATAATCCCTACTTACATTTATTACAAATTTCTGTAATTATACAAATCATGCCTGTACACACTTATTTGCATACTCTAATATTCAACCAAAATTATCTTTTTTCCTGTCTCCCACAGGGAATGATGAGGTGCTGAAGTACATGGAATGGAAATTTGCAATGTGAGGATTGGATCATGAGCAATTTCTACTTGGATGAATAGGAATTCTTGTTTCTACAATACATTCTTACCATTTAATGACACAGGGAAAGCCACAAAATATGAAGTTCATATGAAGGAATTACATTCCTAAAAGATGTGGCAACCCGGCTCAAAAGTTCAGTCTTATCACCAGTTCTTTGTGCTTGCTGGCTGATCTATTTCTCTATCATATGTTTCATGTTGTTAAGTATATTAGTAATTCAGCTGTCAGTACATGGCAGGAGAATCCTAAAATCACAGCTATTGCTGTGTAATATTCCGAAGATTGGAAAAAGATTATATTGATCTCCAATTCCTCCCTTTGGCCTTTAATATACTAATTAATTGTCAAAACAATCGTGTAAGATGTTAGTTTATTTTCCCTTTTTAATTAGAGATTAAGCAAGTGTTTATCACAGTAAAAAGTGTTAGTGCTATCAGAGCTCTGATATGAACACCTTCTCCCTAACAAGTAATGCTCTATGGACTGTAAATATGGAAGCCACAATAAAATTCTCTCTCTCTCTCTCTCTCTCTCTCTCTCTCTCTCTCTCTCTCTCTCTCTCTCTCTCTCTCTCTCTCTCTCTCTCTCTCTCTCTCTCTCTCTCTCTCTCTCTCTCTCTCTCCCTCTCCCTCTCTTTTATTCTCTCTCTCTAAACACACACACACACACACACCCCCACACAAATGAGATATCAGTTCCATTCTTTTGTAATTGTAGTTGATTAGTGTTTCCTCCATAGGTTTTTCTTTACTTAAGGATCTTGCCTGGACCTGCATCTTTCCCTGAAATCAAGTACATTCAAGTCAAACTCCATGAATTCATACTACTACTCCAAAATACTAAAGTGTATTGGATGTAGAGACCAAAAAAACACCCTCCTTGTTATTTTAGTAAACATTGACATCATGAAAGTAGAGGAATATTGATCAGGAACTGAGGTAAGAGAACAAGATTATGTGGAAAAATGTAGAATACGGTATGTGTGTTAGAGATACACAATCAACTTCTGTAGACCATTGTATGGAAAACTTGTCATCCTATATTGAAAGCTCTATTTACATATACAGTTATCCAGTTACTTTGCTTACCTATCACTTCTGATCACAAATCCTCTTATGAATGTTCATAGTAACTTTGAATATATCACAAGATTTGCATGTACTTATAATCTTAAGCAGACAGTCTGATACTACATCTTGCATTCTATGTGACAAACCCTTATTTTTTGTTTCTCTATTTGCTGAATAAATGTATTCCTGGAAACAGGATATTGACAGGAAATCTGGGCGTAATTTACATTTTGTAAATTTCAAAAATAATATAAACTTTGTATTGACTAATACGTTTTATAAAAATGAGTGATATTCATGAACACAATTTTTTGGTGCCTTTAAGTAAATTGAGAATTGATGTGGTAGTTCTTGTGTCTAATTTACTCAACCACTAGATTGTTCATGTATGAACATGTTCATTGGACTTTTTTATTTTTACATATAAAGGAGTCCTCAAGGGTTTGCTTTAAACTGATAATGGGGTTGTGTCTTCCTATTCAAAACTTTATATATATTTCAGTAAAATACTAGAAACACATGATGTTTACCGGAGCAATATAAAAGATGAGAACATATTTCTAAAGTGATTTGATTTATTGATTAAAACACAGAAAAGAGTAAAATAGGTTCCTCGCTTGATACTGAATAAATTTCATATGAATGTAGCTCAAGATGAGACTCAGATAAATTCATATTAATATTACTGAGATTTACATCACAATATAAGCAATATAGGTATTCTATGGATGAAGAATGGAATTAAAAATAGCAGAGGAAAACAATTCAACATGCAGCTATTATGATTTTATAATGCTAATATGAAAGAAATGGAGCTTTTGCTTTTCTGAAGAAGAAAGTTAGGAAGCAATTTCAATGTAAAGCATCAGTTATAATGAGTCTAACGTCTTTTCCTCCAAGATCTCCAAGAGTACTATACTCATCTTCTGAAATGTGAATAAGTAATAATTTGAATTAGCCTTTGTTAATATTATTTTAATTGTGTAGCAAAAAGTTAAAATGTTTGCTCTCACTCCTTCAATATAGTAGCATACCTTTATACTTTACTGTCTCTTCATACAAGCCTGAAATCAGTACTTCAAAGTAACACAAACAGAAAAACAAAAATAACCTGATGCAACAATCACAAATCCTAAATTATGTGAAAAAGACCACAATAAAAATAAATAAATCTGGGCTGGGAAGGTGGATCAGTGTTAGAGCGCTTGCCTTGCATGTCTGAGGCCCTAGGTTCAATTCCTCAGCACCACATAAGCAAAAAAGAAAAAAAAGGAAGTGGCACTCTTGCTCAAGTGGTCGAGTGCTAGCCTTGAGCTGAAGAGCTGAGGGACAGCACCCTGGCCCAGAGTTCAGGCCCCACGTCTGGACCCCCCCCACAAAATAAGATAAATAAATAAATAAATCTGAGAAAGAGAGAAAACAATGACAGAAGAAATACAGAAGATTACCCTAGTTCTCTCTAATGAAACAGAGATTTAGAGTCCTAGCAGGTACTAAAAGTCTAGAGGGTCACACCAAGTCAGCTATAATTATATATAGATATCCAATTCAAAAGGAGAGTTTATACTGTCTTCAGAAGAAAACAAAAATCTATGAAAAGTTACCCAGAGAGGTAAGTGACTTCCGTGACTGTGTTGGCCAACATATTCAAAAGCACATCTGCAGTGTGGAAATAGGGCAACATGGAAAAAAGCAGGAACAAAAATCTACATCAGAGAAAGCCATATCCATCTAAAGAGACAATTCACCATACCACTGGACAGTGTGAATTGTGGCTGGAACCACAAGTATTAACATCACAACATCTCACCTCTACTAGTATCTACTCCTACACTTAATGGACTAGACAAAAACCTAATTCCAGAAAAGCAAATCACAACTGAAAACCAACACTTGGCAAATCAACCAAGAACACAGAGAGTCATGTATGAAGATCATAGATTCCACCAAAATAAAGACTTCAAATGGACAGAACAAATCATGAAAATACAATAAAAATGATGTCAAGGTAGTATAATTCACATAGTAAAGAACCTGGCATTGGAACAGACAAGGACCTTGAAGTTAGTTATCAAAATACATTACAAATACTGCTGAAAAATGTGATTAATGGAAAGATAGAAAACCTCTACAAAGAAAATTGTGAACAAGATGAGACCAACCAAAGATTAGCAAAATAATTCATGGAGACTACAAACAGAACGATAAATCAATTCTGAGAAGGCAAGGGAGTCCAAGAAAAAATAGATGCCTATTTAAAAGATATAAGAGAAGACACAGAAAACAACCCTTGATACTCCCCCACCCAAAGAAAATACGTGCAGAAAGTCCATACAGGACATAAAACAAAGCTTTAATAAAGAGAAAGAACCCCTAAAAATGACCAATTAGAAGATGGGGAAATCAAAAACAAAGTAGAAAATCTCCATAGCAAATAGATAACATAGAAAGTAAAATCAGGGTCAAAGACAGAATAGGACTAATAGGAAAGAGGAGATAATCATTTAGAACAAATCCAAGAAATAAGAAATGATCTTGCAGAACTTCAAGACTCAGAAGATCAAATTTCGGGGAGATAGGTATCAAAAAAGAGAAGAGCAGGAAGCTAAATTGATGGGAAACAAATTACAGAATTCTAGCAGAGAACATGCCAAACATCCAAAAGAGATAGGCTCATTCAGAGAAGAGAAGCCTTTAGAACACCAAACAGAGAATTCTAGAACTGAAAAATCCACCACCACATCATAATCCATTAGAGGATCATTAAGGATCAAGGAAAGGATTCTTACAGCTGCCAGAGCGAAAAGACTGATTATTTATAAAGGATATACAGTCAGAATAAATACAGATTTCTTAGTTGATATGATAAAAAGGAGAGCCTGACATGATATATGACGAACATTAAAGGTAAACATCTACCAATTCATCCCAAGCCAAACACTCCTTTACATTTAAAGGATATATAAACATATTTCATGAGAAAGAAAACTTGAAACAACCTATATCCAGCAAATCTGCTAGATAGAAGTTAATCAAATATATCGTACATAGAGAAGATCAAGGAGAACAGGAACTGGTTATATAAAATGCTCCCTACCAGAGAACAAGGTAAATATATTAACAGAAGATGAGGAACAGCTCCTAACAGCAGGGGTATAACATAGCAGGGCTTATCAGATATTTCTGTCTTAACTCTCAATATGAATGGATTTAAATTTCCAAATATAAGACATAGATTAGATAGTAGTATCAAAAAAAAAAACAAGAGACACCTTTTATTGACAAAAACAAACACGTACTCAAACTAAAAGGCTAGAAGGAAAATTTTCAAGCAAATGGACACCATAAACAGGCCACAGTAGGATTACTAACATAAGGTAAAATAGAATTCAAATTAAAATTTGTAGGAAGAGACATTACATATTGATAAAGGCAAGTCTCAATTAGGAGATATAGCTAGTCTAAATATCAATGACCTGAATCCTGGAGCATTCCACTTCATCAACCAAACTCTACTTAACCAAAAAAGACATCTCAATACATCATTCCCATCTATGGATTGGTTATCCAGGAAAAACTCAACTAAGAAACTGCAGATCTAAATAACTTCATTGACCACCTAGCCCTAACAGACATCTACAGAATATACATTCAGCGTCAGAATATACATTCTTCACATCAGCTCATGGAAGATTCTCTGAAACAGAACATATCCTATGTCACACAGAAATTCTGTCCAAATTGAAAGAAAAATTATTTGAATTCCCATAGCTTGTCAGACCATAACAGAATAAACTTAGGATTAAACAGCTAAAACAAAAAATGTCAAACCCATGAACAAAAAGATGCTGAATGACCAGTGCAACACTGAGGGATTAGAATGGAAATCTGAACTTTTCTAGAATTTATCAAAAAAACACACAAAATACCAGCTCCTCAGGTATTTGTAGTAATTACAGGAGGATATATAGCTCAGAGTGCCTACATCAATAATTGAGGAAATCTCAAATTAATATTTTAATTATGTATCTCAAGCTCCTTGAAAACAGGAAGAAGCCCAAAACCCAAAGCAGTAGACAGAAATAAAAAAAAATCAGAAATAACTAAATATGGTCAAAATAAAACATAGAAAGAATCAACAAATCAGAGTTGGTTTTTTAAATAAATAGACTTGACAGATCCATACCAAATCTGTCTAAGAAGAGAATTTATATAGATAGATAAAAAGCACGAAGGTTGGGAGAAGAACTTTAGTTGCTCTGCAACGCACAATTGCCTCAAATCTCAAATATATTTAGAGACGCAAAAGTTAACCCACCCAAAAAATATTCTCAAAGAAACAACAACCCTCTTAATAAGTGCGCTAAAGAGAGACCTCTCTGAAGAAGAAATATGTATGGTCAAGAGACACATGATGCAATATGCAAAAATTCTGATCATAAAAGAAATGCAAATCAAAGCAACATTGACATTCCACCTCACCCAAGTCAGAATAACCATTATGAAGAAAATTAATAATAACAGATGCTTGCCTGGTGGAGATGTGGCCAAAAAGAAACATTACTACACTATAGGTGGAAATGTAAACTTGTTCAAATACTCTGTAATGAAGTATAGAGGTTCCTCAATAGAGCTCCCGTATCACCCAGCAATGATGGCTCAAGAAAATGTCATATATATTCACAATCAAACTCTATGCTTTTGTCAGAATGAATGACATTGACCCATTAGTAAGGAAATAGAATCACTTGGAAAACGTAAGTCAAACAAGCCAGACCCAAAGAATCATAGGCTAGAGGTTTGCAATCTTTTGGAAAAACTAGAATAGGTCTAGGATATTCACAATAGCTCAATAGCAACGTGCATATCACCATATAAAATGAAGCTTATTGAAATGAGCTCCAAGAAATGGATACAAGATGATTGAATAGTGAACTGTGTTTACTTATTTCTATTTAGTTTTTACCCTTTGGTTTATTCCCTGTATTCATTTGTTTTTATTTCTGTACCATTTGTCTTATACATAAATTAATGTGATTTGGGGAAGGGAAGGGAAATCACAGAAATGGTCAGACAAAAATTAACCAAAGCAACAGTAATATGCACTAGACACTATGTTAGAAATGACTTCATAACTTTGGGGTGTAGGATGTCACGGCTGGGGGAAGGAGGAAAAAATGAGGAAGGGATAACGTTATTTAAAAATGTACTCATTACTTATGTAACTGTAACCCACCCCTCAGTATATCACAGTCATGATATAAAATCCCCCCCAAAAAATAAGAAAATTCACCCAAATAGAGAAAATTAGAGACAAAAATGAGACAACATAACATATACAAGCAAAATTAAGAATGCTATAAGAGAGTACTTTGAAAACCTTATGTCAATCCCCTGGAGAATCCTGGAGAAATTGATGCTTTCCTATACTCGATCTGAACCAAGAAATAACACATAAGAAGTAATGAAAATGACATGTCAATAAACAACTTCCCACTTCAGAAAAATCTAGGACTCAATGAATTTATCATGAAACTAAGGCCTGCAAAGAACTTACAATAACTCAGATCTACTCTTCAATGGAATAGAAAAATGGAATTTTCAAAACACATTCTTTGAGGCTAGAATTAGACTCCTCCAAATCACATAGGAACTACAAAGAAAGAGAACTATGAAGCCAAATCTTTGATAAACATTGATGCAGAACTCATTATTAGCACCTAAATCAAGGACTGTTACATCAAAACAAATGAGACCCTCTTTTGGAATAATTGTTTTCTCTTTTTATTACAAATCTTTGCTTGATTACTTCCTAATGTGATATTGGACCTCCTAATAGGGTGATGACATTTTCGTTCTCTTCAGCTTTCTCTAACATGTGGTCAAATATTTAAGAATTCAAAGATGTCCATTGCTAATTTATTAAGCTAACCTCTAAGGAAATGTGCATTTCTGGAATTTGGTCAGCTGTCTTGTTCTTACATGCACAGGAGTTCTTTGATTTATTTGTTCTACAAGGAATTATACTTTCTAATCTTTGTGTGATCAATTTTAGTCTCTCTGATCAGTCTTTCTGACCCTCTCTCTGGAGTCTCATTTCAGTCGGCCTCATAAAAAATATATTATTTATCAACAAAATGACTCTCAGCCTCTGTTTTTTCCCTGACTTCGTGTAGGCTGTGATAGCAGCCCTGATAGCAGCCAGTGCTTACTGGAGTTTTTTGTTTGTTTGTTAGTTTTGTGTGAGGTGTTTTTTTTTTTTTTTTTTTTTTTTTTGTATTAGAGGTCTAGGACTACTATTCAAGGTAGTAGCTTCTCTGGGTCCCAGTGATCCCCTGACCTAGATTCAACAGCTTTTTCTCCTAAAGATACAAAGAACAGATGACTAAATTCCTGTTTTAATTTTCTCAAAATGAGGAAATTTGGCATACTTGCAAAGCCATCAATAATCCTCTGTACCCACTTACAGAAATATTCTATCAAGATGGCTTTTCAAGGTTGACTGTAAAAATTTTT
Source organism: Dipodomys merriami (assembly GCF_024711535.1). Taxonomy (NCBI): domain Eukaryota; kingdom Metazoa; phylum Chordata; class Mammalia; order Rodentia; family Heteromyidae; genus Dipodomys; species Dipodomys merriami. Next base: position 116,293 of record NW_027202925.1, on the reverse strand, counting down.
TATTTCCAAGTCACCACCATAAAGCAGATCATATTCCTCAGAGCAGACTTTTGGAAGGAAGGTTACCCTTCCTTCCTTCTCTTATAATACATCAAACCATAATATTCTGCAGTTGTTTCCAGCCTGGAGCACATTTTCCCAAGAATATTTTGTAGTGTAAAAGAGGAACAATTATCAAAATAAAGGTGAAAATACTTGTCTACTACAGACTGATTTATCTTGCTTATATATGTTGTTATTTTCATTACTTCAAACACAGGGATAAATTATATTGGGATTACACAAGTGGCAAAGGATTAATGGAATAAACATTCAGTTTACTTTCATATATCCAATATAATACAATTAACCCCTTAAGGAAAATTAAATCCAATTGTAGAAATAATGTCAGAAATATAAAATAAGCCTCAATATGAATAATCTGGCACACATATACCACCATCTACTCAGAAATTCAGTATCTGTATAAATACTTATTTGGTACAAGATAATAAAAATTTGATTAATGAATATGACTTCTAAGTATCATTCTAAATACTCCTCATATATATAATTGTATATAATTTTTAGATGTCACCTAGACAGGAATTTAACATGCATGTAGAAATCAAATTTCCACAACTTACGTGAGATTAGAGGAGTCATACCCTTCTGTATTGTGTGGTGTGAATTTTAGCACAGTGTTGAACCTTTCCACGTAATACCAAGAGTCATGCGCAATAATTTATTATTTGATGTTAAGATGAGTGCTGAGTGTAGGATGCACTTTGTATTAATACATTAATTCACACAAATGAAACGATGATGATATTTATTTAAATTCTAATATTTCTCAATTTTACAATTCATGAAATATATTATTAAAATTAGTTTCACTTTTTCATTTCTATGAAAGCAGAAATTAAAATTATCTATTAAACATTCAATATTAAGATATCAATAATAAATATACTATTATTAAAATGATATACTATTAAAATGTGATTTGAATTATAGTTCTAACGAATTGTAATGTAAACAACATTTAATAGAATTATGGGTAATATTTTTAAACTTACCAGCTTGTTATTGTTTCCTAATTGTGTCATTTTTATTCTTGGTCCAAGTCATCTATTCACCTTATTTGTTTAGTTTTCTATTTTATCTCTATTGGTTTGCTGATTATGCATTTTGTTTTTTCTTTTTAGTGACTGACATGAGGATGAAAATCTGTATCCTAGCTTATTACTTCTGATGTTAAAGTCAAATTGCTGCTCTCCACAGCTGTTCTACACTTCTTTGTATAGTATAGAATTTCCCCTAATCCCATCGACTGTATTGCTGCTCTCATATATTTTATTTTATTTTTATTTAAATTTTATAGTCAAGGTAACGTACAGAAGGTTTATAGTTACATAAGTAAGCTAATGAATTCATTTCTTTTCTAACTTGTTACCCCTTCATCCATTTTTCTCCCTCTTCCCTCCCAATGCAACTTCCAAGATCATTTCCAACATATTGTTTTGTGAGTATCACTGTTGCATAGGTTCCCTCTTTGTCCTTTGTCTCACCATTTTGTTTTTTTTCATTTCCTTTCACCAGTTCAGATCAACATATTTACAATACCCAGGGTATCAAAATCAAATACAGTGACTAAAGAGGATACACCTTAGGTGGGGAAAACACAAAATGATAAAAATAAATCACCTAGTACATTAAGAACAACAACAACAAAGAACATATCTTGGAGTTCATTTCACTTAAAATCACCTTATACGGTCATATGTACATAGCTATTGAACTATTCTGCTCATCTACTAAGATTATCCTTGATGTACACAATAATGCTCCCCTATTACCCAGTAATCCCACTTCTGGGCATTTAACCAAGTGACCACAAACAAGGCCACACTAAAGCTACCAAGGCAATTATGTTTATCACAGTAATATTTTCCATAGCTAAGATATGGCATCTAATTTGAATTACCCTTTCTTTATCAGAGGGTAATCAACTTGAATGTTATCCACCTATACAATATTTTCACAATATACTTGTCATTATTTTGAAAAAAACATATTTTAGTATTTTCTCATAGTAAAACAGAAAATAGTTTAATTCAATTGAAAGTTCTAACTTTCAAAACTGAATAATTGTTAACAGGACAGAATATATGTGTTCTTCAAAATTCCTGTAACTACTAATTATTCATTTTCAAATTTTGAACATTTCTTTCAAGAGACATTCAAAACAGTACCTTTTTGCATGTTATTTAATTCTGCAACAGATAGTTTCCAATGAGGTGTTACATATTGATAAGTCAACAGAAAATATAGCCACAGTTTATTAAAGGATAAAACTATGAAGTATTTATAAAAATTAATTCCTCAAAAGTAAACATTTGTTCATCAGAGTAAGCTATTATTTCTATGACCATCAATCCTAAGCTTTTATGCCATAAAGTTATCCCACCCCAATAGTTTCCAACTTGTAAGGTGCACCTGAAAATTCCCTTAATTCACATCATGAATATCTTATGACTATTGTGAAAAATTCTACGCTTCTGCTAATATGATGCACTTCCTATTGTGGAAAGAACACTACACTAAACTTTGCTGCAACATTCCCCCATTCACTGCCAGTGATATTCTTCAAATCAAAACACTTGCAAATATTATTTATATTTATACTTTTTTAACTATCATAGATATTCAGGAGGCTAAGATCTGAAGATTATGGTTCAAAGCCCACTCAGGCAGGAAGGTTCCTTAGATTCTTATCTCCATAATCTTCTCAGGAAAAGAGAGACTCAAGTTGCACTGAGGTTGAGGTGGTATAGCACGAGCCTTGAGCACAAACAGTCTCAGAGAGAGTGGCCTGACACACAGTTCAAGTTCTAGGACAAACCAAAATAAAATAAAATAAAATAAAAACAAGCCCCAACTCTAGCATTTTTCTCATTGTAGGCAGAGGCACATAATTTAAGAAATTGCTTAATGTGTTAGGAATAGATAGAAGAACCAAGAAGTCACACATTTACTCTCTTCATACCATGTTACACCAAAGCCTCAAAAATTGCTTTTTCTAAATGTATAAATAATATCATCCATTTGTTGGCAACTCTGTCTAGGTTATTCACATTATTTTATACATGAATCTTGGAATTATCTATTAACTAAGTTCTAATTATACCTTGCTTGAAAGAATATTTTAGGAAAATAGAATGTCAGAATCATTCGTGAATTTGTCAATTAAACCCTCTACTTAAAAAGAATTTTGTAGTATCCTATAGAACATGAAATTACTAACAAAAACGAAATATTTATTTTAAATCTAAGTTCTAATTTAGCAAGCTCTACAAAATCTTACATTAGATGAACTTTGCAATTTTTCCAGGCTTAAACTTTTGTAATCTGTTATCATTTCTTTGGAATCCAACAGAATGATGCTTACTTTTTCAAATTTTTGGTTAAAATCATAAGCTGTTTTCCATCTAGGAATGTTATGTAATGAAGAGAGCATTAAAAACATAACTGAGTATTATTTTTAAGAATTTTTATTTTTTTCATATCTCCTTTCTATCCCTCCCCTTCTCTCATCCTATTCTTTTCTTCTCTCAATATCATCTCTAAACTTACATAATTTTTTCGGGTTTTACTTTTAAATTTAAATTTTTGTTTTTCCATTTTCCTTGTTTTTTAAAAATCTCTCTCCTATCATTCTGTCCAATCCATTTCCCTCTCTGAGATTAGGACTTGGTTAAATTCACTCTTCCTTTACCTCCCCAAATCCCTCTACTCCTATTTTTCCCATTTTTCCTAAACCTAATAATTTCTGGTTTGCCAAATTCTTGTTTGCTTTTCTCATCCAATTAATCCATAGATGTTTGATGTTGAACAGATTGTATCTGTTGAATTAGATTGTATCTACAGCAACTATAGGACTTTGGTTGATCCTTGCCTTAAAATAGTGTTCTAACACAAGACTGGTGACTTGCATTTCAATAGGAAACTTGACTTCTCAAAACATAATGACAAAATTAGCCCAAACATCCAACTTTGTATGCCTTTCTTGTTGTTTGGTAAGTTTCATTGAGACAAAATTATACTACCTGGTCCAGGGAAGGTATCACTATGTAATTCCACTTTCTGACCACCTGTTTTAGTCTGAATGCTAGAATACCAGGCTTTTTATCACATTGCCCTGCCATAATTTGTTGGTTTATTTAATCTAGAAACAGACTAGCAATTCTGAAATTCTCCAATGATCTTATCCACTAGATTGATTGCTCAGACTGTTTATGTACAATTTTTAAAGATGTTCTAACATTTGACACAGGATATGAACATTTTCAGATGCACCTGCAGGGGTCTCTGGTTCATTCCTCCATGGATCTGATCCATTTAATCATGATTACTTAATTCTCTTACTAGCTCTGTTCCCTACTATGTAATACTCTGAAACATTTTGAAGAATGTTCATTTAATTTAGTCTTATTCGGGACATACTTTTATTGTTTTCTAACTTTTCTACATATTCTTAGAGTTGTTTCATTTGTGTATTTGTGTGTGCACCTATAAGTGCCTCTGTGTGTATGTGTATGTCTGTATGTATGTATGCAAAAGCCTCAAGCTCTTATTCAGCAATCTTGATCATGACTGATATTCCATCTCTTGATCCATTCTTCCAAAGCAGTTTTGGATGGTTAATTATAGATAGTGTCTCAAACACTGTTCTGACCAGGCTGGATGCAAACTGAACTTCCCAGACGCCTTTACCTCCTTAAGTTTTATTATTTCCAGCATTATCAACTTTAAAACCAGATATATTTTCATGAGTGTGAAGTCGAAGCTCTAGCCCAGATTTTTAACTCAAGAATTCATATAAAATCAGGTGAACATACACACTACATATCCTGAGTATATACTGTTAGAAATGTGAGCTTAAGCTATGTGCCGTTGTCTCATGCCTATGATCTTAGCTACTCAGGAGGTTATGATCTGAGGATAGCAGTTCAAATCCAGCACGAGTAGGAAAGATTCTGAGGCATTTATCTCCAATTAAACACCAGAAAACTGGAAGTGGTGCTGTGGCTCAAGTGGTAGGCCACTAGCCTTAGGCTGAAGAGTGGAAAGACATCGCCTAGGCCCAGAATTCAAGACCCCCCCATGAAAAATCACAACCAAACAGTAATCTCTAGAGAGTATGAATATGACCTATCAAAATTTTAAGCAGTTAATGAAGGGCAGTCTTGGGAAAAGTAAACAAAGCTGTTCAAAGAGGGCAGTTTGGGGTAGGGGAAAATTTAGAACAGATTAAGTACATTGTCAAAGTTTATAAATCACCTACATCTACTGCAAATATTTTCATCTGCGAGTGCTCTTTGTCTGAACTGGACACTCCAGTCATGAGGCACACTTGATAGCTTGTGAAGATAGAATGGAAGAAACAAGATCAAGAACGCATTACTCTACTGTAGAGAAAACATTTCTCTATGTTTTCTCTCATCTGTCTTCATTACTCTTTTTTCATACTTTTAATAAACTCAAGTGATTTTGAATTATATCTTTCTTTCTTTGTTCTGGCAAAGTAATTGTTCAAAATATTTCACTAAATTTTATTTCCCATTATTTTCTATCATACTGTTTACTTGTCCAAGTGAGTCCATTAAACTTCTCCTTTGCAGTTGGTTGCCACAAAAACTCAAAATCTATGTTAATGAGGATAAGCTGTAATGCAAAACTTTGTCTCCAAAAAACCAGTCCAAGAACCTTTAATCACAAATATTTAGCTATAATTTTTTTCTTTTACCTTGAAAATCTTCTCGTGTCTAAAGTGCCCTCAAAAATAAATACTCTACCTTGAGAGCATTGGCACCCACCCCTGGGTATCTAGACAGGGAACAGACCTAAGAAAGGAGACCTCTAGTTTCAAAGGTGAATCATTTGGGGTTGAGGAACACCAGAGAACTCTTCATTTGTTTGTTTAGCTTTACTTGATAATGTAACCGAGTTCTTGAACGGCAGTAGATTAGAATAAATTTAGGGCATTAAATATTTAAAAAAAACAAAAATAAATAAATACTCCACCACTTTTTGCTTCAATCACTTCTGACCTCAAAGATATATTTTGCTAACAAGATGCTTAGAACAAACCGAAGAATACTCCACTTTTATCTTCTCTCTTAAGACTCCTTAGATACCATATCGAGAACAGTGAAGTTATTCTTTGCAGAATTATTTCAATAGATTATTTTTCTCATGGTCTTGCATTTGCTCAACAAGATGTATGGAGAAGAATAGAGTTAAATCACCCATTCTTTGTATTACAGTGTCTGTTACAAAGGCAATACTTCTATGTCCTACTTCTCTGTTCTCCTCTTAGCTCTTGACGGATTTCCAATTGATCACAGCTTCTTGGCTTCAGGTCTAGTAAAGCTGAAGGACTATAAGGTCTCCCCCACTGCTATATCTTCATGGTTTCTAATCTTTTTTTTTTGTAGGTCGTGGGCTTGAACTCTGGGCCTGAGTGCTGTCCCTCAGCTCTTCAGCTCAAGGCAAGTGCTCTACCACTTGAGCTACAGCGCCACTTCCTATCTTCATGGTTTCTCTTTCAAAACTCTTTTATTTGGATGTGGAATCTATTTTCATGTCTTCAATTTGTTCTGCAATACACTGAGCCAAATAGACTCTGTAAAATCACTTTAAGTAGCAAAAACATTAAGACAATCTATATCAAAAAGTTTTGGCCTTCCTCCACTGCAGAAGCCAATACGCTTAGCTAGGGCTTCTAAGAATGCGTTTTCTTACCTTTTCACTTTTCTCAATTCTTTTCTGATCCCAAAAGTTTTTGGCTTATGTTATAAGAGAAGTCTTCATTATCTCATGTTAATAAAGATATTATATTTTTGAGCTACTTAGAAATGTGAAATCATTGGTTTGACGTATCCAATCAGATTTTTTTCTGTGTTTCACTGCTTCACGTGGAAAGACATTGTGGAAAATATTACAAACAGAAAAGTGTAAACCCAATACCTTCTTTCATTGTGGAAGACACTCTCTCCCTAAATAATTTGAACCAAATAATCTTTTTCAGAAAATTACTGTTTGGTATTTAAAGTCAATTCACAAATTTTCATTTCTTATTTTTTTAAAAACGTTGAGCTTAAATTCCACTACAACCTTGTTTTCACAAAGTAAGAGTATTTTTCCTGGTTAAGGACAATTCTCAAGGGAACCTACATGATTTACAGCAAGGTTTGTGAGGTTTGTTGGTTTGGTGTGAAAAAGAGCCATCTTCACCCACAATGCTCCCTCTCAGCTAAGTCTCTATGAATTTCTTTACATGAAAGCCTATTTTCCTAGGTAATTTTAAATTTTCTTAATAGGCTAAGTTGTTAGAAAGTTTGAACAATTAAAATTTACCTGTCATAAATTTTAAACTTTTTTGAAATTCCTTTATCAGAATCACGAATTCACAATTCTAATTCCACCTTTAACATAAAAACAGTAAATATATTTTTTCCTGATATACTGTCCATGAAACTATTATTTTCCAGTGGCTTTGTTATGCATGTATATGATCATATGAGCGGATGCTGAGCAAAATGAACTCCAAGATATGAAAACAGAGATATTTATTTGCAGATGTTGTTTCTAATGTACAATATGATTTCTATTTTCTTTGGGATTCTCCTCTATGGTTTATCTCCTGGTGTATTTGATTTTGGTACCCTGTGTATTGTGCATACATTTACATTAATTAGGAAGGGAACAGGAACAACAAAATGACGATACAGAGGACAAAGGGCAAACCAATGCAATAGGAATACACACATGACAATAAGTTGGAAATGTACATTACAACTTGTGAGGGGTTTTGGGGTGAAGGAAAACTGAGAAAAATGAGAGAGAGGGGTAACAAGTTTGAAATGTTGTTTATTCACTAGCTTACAATTGCTGGAACCCCACTGCACATCAATTTGACATTAAAATTAAATTTAAAAAATAAGCTGCATGAAATAAAATTTCACTCTATTGGTATAGTAAATATTATTCTTTATATAGTAACTTTTTAAAAATCAGTACTATTTGGCATCTAATTTGAATTAATTATCCATTTTTAATCAAAGGGCCATCAATTTGAATGTTGTCCAACTAGTTAATATTTTCACAATATACTTGCCAATATTTTGAAAAAGAATAAATTTAGTACTTTCTCATACTAAAACAGAAAACACTTTAATTCTACGGAAACCCAGAACTTTTAAATGTAAACAAGTTTTTAAGAGGACAGAATATATGTGTTCCTCAAAATTCCTATGACTAAAACTACTCATTTTGAAATAATGAACATTCCATACCTGAGAGATTAAAAATAGTACTTGTTTGCATGTTATGAATTTCTTCAATAGATGAATTTTCCAATGGGGTGTTATAGATACAGAAGTGAACAGAAAAATAGCCACATTCTGGTATAATATAAAACTATGAAACATCAGTTATAATTAATTCTTCAAGAGTAAGCAATTGTTTATCAGATTAAGCTATTATTTCTATGACCATCAATCCCAAGGTTTATGCAATAAAGTCATCCTAGACCAACAGTTTCCAACTTGTAGGGTGCACCTCAAAATTCCCTTAATTCACATCACGAATAGCTTATCTCCATTGTGAAAAAATACTACACCTCTGCTAATGTGATGCCCTCCGTGTTCTGGAAAAAGCATCACAATAAACTGGGTTGCATCATTTTTCCTCCACTGGTATTCTTGCAAATATTATTTATATTTATACTTTTTTAATTATCATAGATAAACAGGATGCTAATATCAGAAGGTTACATTTCAAACCCTACACAGGCAGGAAGGTTCCCTAGATTCTTATCTCCAATAAACTTCTCAACAAAAGCCAGACACGAGTGGTACTGAGGTTGAAGTGGTAGGGCACGAGCCTTGAGAATAAACAGCCTCAGAGACAGTGTCGAGTCCCAGAGTTCAACCTCTAGGACAAACCAATAAAACAAAAGCAAAAGCAAAACAAACCCCAAACCTAGCATTTTTCTCATTTTATATAGAGACACGTAATTAAGGAAATTGCTTCCTGTGTTACATACAGGTAGAAGAAAGAAGAATTCACACAATTATTCTCTTCATAAAATGTTATACCAAAGCCTCAAAAAATTGCTCTTTTTCTAAATTTATAAATTAATATCATCCATTGTTGGCAACTCTGTCTACATTATTCACATTATCGTTTCATACATGAACTGTTTGAAATATCTATTAACAGAGTTCTAATTATAACTCTCTTGAAAGTATATTCTAGGCAAATAGAATGCAAGAAACATTTGTAAATTTGTCAATTAAACACGCTACTTAAAAAGAATTTTGTAGTATCCTATAGAATATGAAATTACAAACAAAACCAAAATATATATTTGAAATCTAAACTTTAATTTAGCAAGATCTATAAAGTCCTACATTAGATGATCTTTGCTATTCCTCCAGGCTTAAGCTCTTGTAATCCTTCATCCTTTCCTTGGAATCTAACAGAATGAAGATTACTTACTTTTTCAAATTTTGGATGGGAATCATGAGCCATTTTGCATCTAGAAATGTTCTGTGATGAAGAGAGCATTTAAAAGCACAACTGAGGATTATATATGCGTTGCATTTCAATAGGAAACAACTTCTCAAAACATAATGACAAAATTAGCCCAAACTTCTAACTGCGTATTCCTTTCTTGTTTGGGTTCTTTTATTAAGACAAAATTATACTACCTGGTCCAGGGAAGGTATCACTATGTAATTACAGTTTCTAATCTCCAGTCAGTCTGAATGCTAGAATTCTAGGCTTGTATCACATTGACCCGCCATAGCTTCTTGGTTTATTTAATCTAGATACAGACTAGCAATTCTGAACTTCTCCAGTGATATCATCCACTAGACTGCTTAGACTGTTCATGTACTATTTTAAAAGATGTTCTAACATTTCACAGAGGATATGATCATTTTCAGATACACCTGTGGGGTTTCTGATTCATTCCTCCATGGATCCGATCCCATTCATAATGATTACTTGACTCTCTTACTATCTCTGGTCCCTATCTATGTAATATTCTTAAACTTTTTTGAAGAAACTTCAATTGAGGACTTTCTAACATTAAAAATTATCACTTGATTCTAGTCTTACTGAGGACATATTATATATTGTTTCCTAACTTTTCTACATATTCTGAGAATTGCTTCATTTTTGTATTTGTGTGTGTACATATAAGTGCCTCTGTGTTTATGTGTATGTTTGTATGTATGTATGCAAAAGCCTCAAGCTCTTATTCAGCCATCTTGCTCATGACTGGTATTCCATCACTTGAGCCATTCTTCTAATACAGCTTTTGGCTGGCTAATTATAAATAGTGTCTCAAAGACTATTCTGTTCAGGCTGGATAATAACCTGAGCTGAATAGCAGAGGGACAGCGCCCAGGACAAGAGTTCAAGTGCCAAGACCACCACCAACGAAAAATATATAAGTAAAGGAAAGAAAAAAATGTGATCTTATTCACCACTTCATGGCTAGTATAATCCCTGCTCTCTCAAGATGGACTTTTTTTTCCATTTAAGTCCATGCTCTTATATCTGACTTGCATTGTAAACAGAAATATTCTTCCATTCTACTTTCTACAAATTTGCATGGTTAACAAGCGTGATTTAGAAAGAGAGTGGCATTATACTTCGTGTTCAACGTAGGAGTAATGCTTTCCCTATATCACTCTTATAAATCTACATACTGGACTTGGCTTTATGGTTTCAATGTTGTCTTATTTGCAGAGTCTTCTATAGTGTATTGAACCATTATACTTAAACACAGAACTTCTCTTTCTCCTATTCCTGTTGTTTCTCCTTCTGTTAACTTATGTACACTTGGGAAATAATGTGCAGCACATACACTCATAAAAAATGATCTGAGAACCTTCTTCCCATTTAAAATTTGCCTTAATTTACAGAGCATTTACAAAGTTTGAACTTAATATACTCATGGATAATGTTTTATAAGCAATGTAAATGGTATTTTCTCTTTACTAAGTTGTCTCTGAAACACGTGTTACCTCAGGTCCAATGGTGTCCTTATGTTATTTCGGTGAAGCCAGAAAACAGTCATTATACCTCAAGCAGCACCATTGATTGTTCCTGGAAGTAACTGTTACTGCATGTGGAAACTGATCCTAGGAGAGGAATGGAACGCAGAGGATTGACAAAGTTCAAGTTACTTTATGTTTTCCTTTTTACTGTCTAAGAAAAGGACAAAGATGGTGAAAAGGCAGTAGGGAAACACCAAAGCTCTCCCCAACCAAAAAGAGAGTTCCAGTTCCAATGTTTAATCTCCCCAAGAGACCGACAACAACAAAAGGCGAACACTCAGAGACAAACAGGAGATGGAAAATAACAAAAAAGAAAGAGAGGAAAAGAAGAATTTCAGAACAGAGAAGAGCAAAGACCCCTCCTCCAAAATTCACTGGCTACATGGCAGCGTGCCAAGCCGTGGTCAGCAGGCGGGGTGTGGACTGCAGAGTCCCAGAGACACAGGGGGCTGGCTACAGATCACCCCCGCAGAAGCCGCCTGAGGTACCAGTTTACAGACCTGCTGATCACCACAAATAGAGAAACCTACCAGCCAGGAGTCTCCATGATCCCACCCCCACCCCTCACTCTCCATCCAAGCAGAGAGGCTTCATCCCTCCACAGCCACCCGGCACCGGCAGTGCAACAAAGGAAGGTGTCTTCAGATAGCACAGAAGCCACCTGAGGTACCAGTGTCAGACCTGCCGATTGCGACGACCCGGTTAGGGCCGCCCGGGTCCCAGAGACACAGAGGGCTGCCTGCCGATCACTCATGCAGACGCTGCCTGAGGTACTGGTGTCAGACACGCCGATTGGGACAACCTGGCAGGGACTGCCAGGGTCTCAGAGACACAGGAAGCTGCATGCAGATAACTCACGCAGAAGCTGCCTGAGTGTGGACACTATGGACCCGACAGCTTCGACAGAGGCAGAGACAGAAGAAAATTCCACAGAGCCACCACCACCCAGCCAAGCTCGCAACCATCCCCACTGAACTCGCCTTGCAACTGCAACTGACAACCTACACCACACAGAAACAACTAGCTCAAGGGTGAATACCCCACAGGGGACAGTGTATCCCTCAAGGGAGACCAGAGCTGGAGGGAATCCCAGACCCTGACCCAGACTCCCTACCCCAACACCCGAACCACAGGACCCACTAAAACTAGGAACAGTTCAAGAGCTCCACCGGCTCTTGGAGCACACTCTGCTGGCCAGGCTAGAGCAAAGCACCCCAGGAAGGGAGCTTAAACACCCAAGCCAGGAACAGCGACCCTGGGTCAAGACAACCAACAGTAGAAGAAATTTAAACTGTGTACCCCAGACTGCATAATCTATGTGGTATACACAGCAGCACAGGCCTAACTGGCGTGCCCCAGGCAGGGGGCCAGAACCAGGCCTGGCAATCCAGTGCCTGAACAACATAACCAATTCCTCCCAACTGAGCATATGCCTCAGCAGAGGGATGAAAAACAGGGAACTGCACCCCTTAGGAAGCAAACCTGTGACAACAAAAGACCTGGAGGCTCAGGACAAGAGAAGCCCAAACTCCACCAAAACCCAACCCATATACTCTAGGCTGGGATTGGGCAACACAGGCCACCAGCACCTGATAGTAGGCAGGAGCTCAGGCTGGTAAGGTGGCTCAGCAGTAGAGTGATAGTCTTGGGTGCATGAGGCCCTGGATCTGATTCCTCAGCATCACATGAGCAGAAAGGGTCAGAAGTGTTGCTGTGGCTCAAATGGTAGGGTGCCAGCCTTGAGCTGAAGAGTTGAAGAGCTAAAGGACAGCACCCAAACCTAGAGTTCAAGCCCACAACCGGCCCCCCAAAAAACCAACCAACCAAACAAACAAAAACATCAGGAGTCCATAGCCGACTCCAGCATCTGGGAGAGTGCATCCAGAGCATCCGATCTTGCCAAGAGCACCTGTAGGAGCAAACACGAGCAGTCTAGGGTGCTCAACCCTTCAAAATACGGGAATTGCCAGGGATCTACAGCAGAGAGCCGAGAATCCTATGTAGGACACACCAGCAGCTGGAGGTAGGCCCCCAACAGAACCCAGATCAGGCACAGACTCTCTCTACCAATACAGAATCAGCAACCAAGCAAAGACAGACACACCAAAACAAAATTGCAGATTAGTCTCCAATAATCCCTGAACCCCCATGAGAAAATCACAGAGAAAAATTACAAGGTTTATCACTACCCAGGATAGCAAGCTATCCTCAATAGCCAGCAGCCACGCAGGGGAGAGCACCAGTGGGAGCAAAACAGGAATGGAAGACAAAAACTACATCCAAGGGTTGCTGGAGGCAATAACTCAAGAAATAAAGCGAGAAATAGAACAGAATTTGAAAGAACACAAGGATGAGCTATCAAAAGAGATACAAGATATCAAACAGGAGATGCATGCAAAAATAGAGGCTGCACAAACCTCAGTAAGAAGTGAGATAAATGCCAAATTAGAGATAGTACATACCTCATTAAGAAGTGAGATCAATAGTTTGAGAACCAACATCGAATCCATAAAGGAATCCATTTCCTCCATGTACAATAGAAGCCACGGTCAACAGAGTGAACGAAATGGAATATAGAGTGTCAGATACAGAAGACAGAATACACCAACTGGACCAAAAAGTGACAGATATGTAAAAATCACTCAAATTAAGCCAAAGGGAAATTCAAGAGAAAGAAGATAATACCAAGAAATTTAACCTTCATATAATTGGAGTGGACGAAGGTGAGGAATTTCAGAGCAAGGGAATGCAACACCTATTCAACAAGATAATCGGTGAAAAAGTCCCCCAACTCAAAAAAGAACATCTTACCTACATAACAGAAGCATATAGAACACCCAACAAGCAAGATCTCAGGAGAAAAATTTCTAGACACATTATAGTAAAAATGATAGATCTGAATAATAAGGAAACAATCTTGCATGCAGCAAAAATGAAGAAGGAGCTATACAACAATGGAAAAAAAATAGAATCACTGCAGATCTCTCCACACAAACACTGAATGCAAGATAGGCCTGGGAAAGTACCATACGAGCCCTGAGAGCCAATAACTGCCAACCCATACTGATATACCCAGCAAAGCTAGCATTCAAAATCGATGGAGAACGGAAAATTTTTAATAGCAAAGAAAAACTAAATGAATACATAAACATTAAGCCAGCATTACAAAGAATACTAAGAGAGGGGACACAACCTGAAGAAAGCAACCAGGAACTGGGACCTGCACCCAGACAGGCATTAATCAAAGTCTAACTGAGCAAGCACAGGCAGAAGGGAAAGAAGAAAAACTCAGGAAAACAGGGAATGACAGGGACAACAATGCATCTCTTTACACTTTCTCTTAATATTAATGGGCTTAATTCGCCAATCAAAAGAAAAAGAACTGCAGACTGGATCAGAAAACATGACCCATCCATCTTTTGTCTTCAGGAGACCCAACTCTCAGCCAAACATACAAACATATTCAAAGTAAAGGGTTGGAAAAGGATCTACCAATCAAATGCCCCCAGTAAGAAAGCAGGTGTAGCTATCCTGATATATGACAAAATAAACTTTTCATTAAAATCAGTACAGAAAGACAAGGACGGACACTACATATTAATACAGGGAACAATACAAGAGTAAGTATTACCATCATCAACTTACATGCCCCAAATATTGATGCACCCAGATATGTTAAACAAACGCTCTCAAACTTACAGAATAAAATAGATCCCAATACGATAATACTAGGAGACTTTAACACAACACTCTCACCAAAGGACAGGTCTACCAACCAGAGGATTGGCAAAGAAGCTACTGAATTAAGTGTGGCCATATTTCAAATGGAATTAACTGACATCTACTGAGTATTTCACCCTAAAACAACACAGTACACATTCTTCTCAGCAGCTCATGGAACTTTCTCCAAAGTAGACCATATCATTGTTCATGCAAGGAACTTAAGCAAATACAAAGGGATCTACATAATCCCCTGTATCCTATCTGACCACAGTGGAATCAAGCTAGTTCTCAATAACAAAGCAAACTGCAGAAATTTCTCTAGTACATGGAAAGTGAACAGCACACTCCTTAGCAATGCCTGGGTAACAGAAGAGATGAGAGAAGAAATAAAACATTTCCTACAACTCAATGAAAACGAAAACACTTCACAAAGAAACTTATGGTACACAGCAAAAGCAGTCCTGAGGGACAAATTTATTGCCCTCAGTGCCCACATCAAGAGAATGGAGACAGAGCAAGTAAATAATCTCATGTTACAATTAAAACAGCTAGAAAAACAAGAAAAAAATGGAACCTAAATTTAATATATAGAGCCAGATAACCAAATTAAGAGCAGAGATTAACCAATTAGAATATCAGAAAATGATAACCAAAATTAACCAAACAAAAAGCTTGTTCTTTGAAAAAATAAACAAAATTGATGGCACATTGGCAAGATTAATTAAAAAAAGAAGAGAGGAAAACCATATTAACAGGATTAGGGATGCCACAGGAAAAAATCACAATACGTAACCAAGATATCCAAACAATCCTAACGGACTACTTTCAAAAGTTATAATCTCTAAAGGAAGAAAACCTGGCAGAAATGGATGCATTTTTAGAGAAATACAAGTTGCCCAAACTGGGCAAAGAATAAATAAGCCAATATCCTACAACAAGATACAGGAAGCTATCAAAATCTTCCAACAAAAAAAGCCCAGGACCAGATGGATTCAAAGCAGAATTCTATAAGTCCTTTAAAGAAGAACTAATACCCATATTCCTCAAGCTCTTCAGAGAAACAGAGAAGGAGGGAGCTGGCCCAAACTCATCCCCAAACAAGGCAAAGACCCAACCAAAGGAGAATTACAGGCCAATTTCCTTGATGAACACAGATGCAAAGATCCTTAACAAGATTCTAGCTAACAGAATCCAGAAACACATAAAAACATCATACATTATGACCAGGTAGGCTTCATCCCAGAGTTGCACGGATGGTTTAACATACGAAAGTCAATAAATGTAATCCAACACATCAACAGAGCTAAGGTAAAGAATAACATGATTATCGCCACAGATGCAGAAAAGGCCTTTGATAAAATTCCACATTCATTCATGCTAAAAGCTTTGGAGAAAATAGGAATAGAAGAAACGTTTCTTAAAACAATAAAAGCCATTCATGACAGAACAATAACCAATATTATACTTAAAGGGGAAAAGCTACAACCAATTCTCCTGAAATCAGGAAGAAGGCAAGGATGCCCACTGTCTCCACTCCTCTTCAATATAGTCCTGGAACCCTCAGCCAGGGCTATAAGGCAAGAAGAAGACATTAAAGGGATCCCCATAGGGAAAGAAGGAGTTAAACTATCCCTTTTTGCAGACGACATGATATTATACCTTCAGGATCCCAAAAACTCCATCCCCAAACTCTTAGAAATTATAAATCACTTCAGCAAAGTAGCAGGATAAAAAATAAACCCACAAAAATCCCTTGCCTACACTGACAATGTACAAGAAGAGAGGGAAATAAAGGGAGCAATCCCATTAACAATAACCTCCCCCAAAATAAAATATTTAGGAATTAACCTAACCAAAGATGTAAAAGAACTATTTAATGAAAACTATAAAAAGTTAAAGAAAAAAATTGCAGAATACATTAGGAAATGTAAAGACCTCCCATGCTCTTGGATAGGCAGACAATATAGTGAAAATGGCAATACTGCCCAAATTAATATACAAATTCAATGCAATTCCTATTAAAATCCCAATGATGTACATCTCTGAAATAAAAAAAAAAACAGTACAAAAATTCATATGGAACCACAAAATACCTAGAATAGCCAAAACAATTCTAGGGAATAAAGACAACATGGGAGGGATGTTTATGCCGCAATTCAAACTCTACTATAGAGCCATAATAACAAAGACCGCATGGTACTGGCACCAAAACAGACCCAAAGACCAACAGAATAGAAGATTCAGAAATAAATCCGCAAGCCTACAGTCACCTGACATTTGGCAAAGGAACCAAAGAAATACAATGGAAGAAACACAGCCTCTTCAACCATTGGTGCTAGGAAAACTGGGTGGCCATATGCAGAAAACTAAAAGTGGACCCCAGACTATCACCATGCACCAACATCAACTCAAAATGGAGTAAAGACCTTAACATTAAACCTGAATCTCTGAAACCTCTGCAGGACAGAGTAGGAGAGACACTTGAACTAATAGACACAGGAAGGAACTTCCTGAAAAGAATCCCAGGGACAAAACAAGTTGGAGAGAGACTTGACAAATGGGACTACCTTAAAATAAAAAGCTTCTGCACAGCTAAATCTATCACAACCAAGCTAGAAAGACAAGCAACTAAATGGGAAAAAATATTTACCAGCAATATATCAGACAGGGGTTAACATCAAGTATATACAGGGAACTCAAGAAACTAATCCCTCCCAAGCCTAACAAACCAATTACTAAATGGGCAAGGGAACTAAAATGAGACTTCTCAGCTGAAGAAATAAAAATGGCAAAGAAACACAAGAGGAAATGTTCATCATCCCCGGTGGTGAAGGAAATGCAAATAAAGACAACTCTGAGATACCACCTTACTCCAGTCAGAATGTCTCACATCCACAAATCAGCCAACAACAAATGCTGGAGAGGATGTGGAGAAAGAGGAACCCTATTACACTGCTTGTGAGAATGTACACTTATAAAACCAGTTTGGAAAGCAATCTGGCTGGTCCTTAGAAAACTAAAATTGGACCTCCCTTATGACCCAGTCATACCACTTCTAGGCATCTACCCTGAACAAAGGAACCAATATACAAGGACACGTACACCTCCATGTTCATTGCAGCACTGTTCTCAATAGCTAGGATATGGAAACAAACCAGATGCCCCACTACAGATGAATGGATCCAAAAATTGTGGTATCTATAAACAATGAAATATTATGCAGCCATTAGAAATGACAAAATAATGGCATTTGGAGGGAAATGGATGGAGCTAGAAGGAATCATGTTGAGCGAGGTAAGCCAAGAGCAAAGAGACAAATGGTACATGGTCTCCCTTATAAGTGAATGCTAAATCCCAAATGTTAGGTGATACAAAAAATTAACAGGACTTAAGGAACAAAGAACTTCCACTCACCTGGTCAAACCACTACTAAATATCCCCATGCTGCTGATCACATGTATAGTGTATATGTGTACACCATTATATGTTATAGACTGTGATAGACAATTTTCTCCAGGAAGGTTAGAATGAACTTGTGACTTTAAATGAGCATCATTATTTCACAATACTGTGAAATTTGGGAAATTATGTAATCACTTAACCACAATTAAAAGAAAAAGAACCTCAGGGAAGGTAGGGATTGAAGGGATGGTAGGCGGAAAACAATGGAGGGGGTAACAATACTCAATAGGAAGTGTACTCATTACCTTGCTCATGTAACTGTACCCCTCTCTATAGTATCTTTACAATAAAAAATAAAAAAAGAAAAGAATCCGAAGGCTTGAAGGAAACTCTGTCCCTGACTTTTTTGAGTGTGTTTTTACTCATACATAACTTTTCTGTAAACTTCTAGTTGAGAGTATTACAGAAAGAAATAATTTGCCGGGAAGTTCCGGGAAGATGGTGGAGGAGAAGTTGGAGGCTAAACAAGCTCTCACATAGAAAGCAGATTTAGAGTTCCAGTGAACAGTCCTAAGCCAGAGAATCACACCAAGTGTGCCATCACAGGACAGAGAGTTAGGCCAGAGAGGGAAAATCCAGGCAAGGAGACAGATGGGAGCACTTGCGAGGAGATGCCACTGCTGCCGAGGCTGTGGCAGCGGCGGCCGTACCCTCCATGCCTCAGAGAGAGTCTGGGAGATGGAACCAGAAAGAACTGACAAGGAGCAGACATCTTCATCCTGTAGTTCGCAGACCAGAGATGACCCAGGAACCAAGACTCGGCATGAGTATAAGCCTAACGTCCTCACTCCTTCTCAGGGAGCAGAGGAGGGAAGGCCACCCCCCATCCCCCAGTACCGGAGATCTCCCTCTTGAATAGTGACAAAGCTCAGTGGAGCTGCTAGCTCCAACTCAGGCATTGGAAGAAAACTAGAGTTATTTAGCAGGTCACAAGAACCTAAAGTGACCTGCCAGACTCAGCTCCACCCAAGGAAAAATCACTCAGCTCAGGCGCCAGCCCCAGGAATGGCTTTCTTCACTGGGTAATCAGAGCCAGAGGATGCCCCTCCCTTTAGCAGCCTTGACAATCAAGTGAAATTTAGTAAACTTGAGAGTGGCTCCCTGCTGGGCTCTGTGAGTTTCTCACAAACTAACCCCTGGGAAAAGCTACTGTTTGCTGAAAGGCCTCAACACCACCCAGAACCTAGCCTCATCACAGCATCTCCAAACTTCAGGAAAAGCCATCTCCCTCTTTTGTGACACTCAAAGCAGATCTCCTTCTCATTGAACTAGCCTGGGAAAAGGATCACAAAATCCTGGATTAAGCAGAGCATTTATCCATCTGTTCAAACAAACTGACATAAGAAACCAACCAAGCCAAAGGAAATTCAAACACCACAAGCAGACCAGAAAATAAAACAAGAGGCTGGTTATGGACACAAGGGGGATACAGGATTTTTCCCACCCCTCCCAAAAAAAATCAAAAAAACTTTTTTTAAATTTTTTTGCACTTTTTATAAAAAAGTTTTTCCTACTTCATAGCAGAGCTCACACCAATACTCGTCCAACTCTTCAACTAAATTGAAAGAGAAATTTCACTACTGAACACATTTTATGAAGCCATCATAACCCTTATCCGAAAACCAGGCAGGGACTCATCAAAGAAAGAAAACTATGAACCCATTTCTTTGATGAACACTGATGCAAAACTTCTCAACAAAATTTTCGACAATTAACACAATGATCAAACAGGATTCATTTCAGGGATGTAAAGCTGGTTCTATATATGCAAATCAATTAATATTATTCATCACATCACAGGAGCAAAGATAAGAACCACATGTTTATCTCAATAGATGCAGAAAAAGCATGCGACAAGATCCAACACCCCTTTATGATGAAGGTTTTGGAAAAATTAGGAATCCATGGAACATTCCTCAATACAATAAAGGCTGTATATGACAAACCTACAGCCAGCATTATACTTAATGGTGAAAAAGTGAAGCCATTTCCTCTTAACTCAGGAACAAGACACAGATGTCCACTCTCCACTTCTCTTCAATCTAGTACTAGAATGCCTAGCTAAAGCAATAAGACAAGATGCAAACATAAAGGGGATACAAATAGGGAAAGAAGAAATAAAACTTTCCCTCTTTGCAGATGACATGATGTTGTATTTAAAGAATTCCATAGACTCCACTCCCACATTACTCAAGCTGATTCAAAACTTTGGCAAAGAAGCAAGGTATAAAATTAAACCCGCCAAATCAATGACTCTTCTGCATGCCAACAATGAGAAAAGTGGGGCTGAAATTAGGAAAGCAACTCTATTTGTAATAACCCCGCAAAAATAAGATACCTAGGAATTAACATAACCAAAGAAGTGAAGGACCTCTATGATGAAAACTTTAAAAACTTGAAAAAAGAAATCAAAACAGAACTTAGAAAATGGCAAAACCTCCCATGCTCCTGGATTGGAAAGATTAACATCGTGAAAATGGCAATACTTCTCAAGGCTATCTACAAATTCAATGCGATACCTTTCAAAATTCCAACCTCATTCTCCAAGGAAATAGAAGAGTGAATCCAAAAATTCATATGGAACAATAAAAGACCCAGAATAGCAAAAACGCTCATCAACAGAAAGAACACTGCTGGAGGAATATCAATACCAAATTTCAATCTCCATTATAAAGCCATAGTAATCAAAACAACTTGGTACTGGCACAAGAACAGACCTCAGGACCAATGGAAAAGAATTGAAAACCCAGACATGAACCTACAGACCTATACTCATCTAATATTTGATAAGGAAGCTAAAAAAATAGAATGGAAGAAAGACAGCCTCTTCAGTAAGTGGTGCTGGCAAAATTGGTTAACTACTTATAGAAAATTAATGCTAGATCCTTATATATCATCCTGCATCAGAATCAACTCCAAATGGATGAAAGACCTCATAGTCAAAGCAGACACTCTGAAAGCATTACAGGATGGAATAGGAGAAAACCTAGGTCTCCTTGGCCCAGGCCCAAATTTTCTTAATAGAGACCCGGAAACACAACAAATCAAAGAAAGGCTGGACAAATGGGATTGCTTGAAGTTGCAGAGTTCTGCATGGCAAAGTACATAGCTAGCAAGATCAGTAGAAAGCCCACAGATTGGGAGAAGATCTTCACTAGCCATAAAACGGACCAGGGTCTCATATTCAAAATATACTTGGAACTCAAAAAATTAAATCTGCCAACAACAAATCCTCAAAGAAACAACTGCCCTATAAATAATTGGGAAAGACTTAAAGAGAAACTTCTCTGAAGAAGAAAGATGGATGGCCAACAGACACATGAAGAAATTCTCAACCTCCTTAGCCAAAGAAGTAATGCAAATCAAAACATTAAGATACCACCTCACCCCAGTTAGAATAGCAAAAATCAAGAACTCTAATAATAACATGCTGGAGTGGATGTGGCCAGATGGGAACCTTACTTCATTGTTGGTGGGAGTGTAAACTTATTCAACCACTTTGGAAAGTAGTATGGAGGTTCCTCAAAAGACTCCACATAGAGCTCCCCTATGACCCATCAATCTCACTTTTGGGCATTTACCCAAATATTTACAAACAAGACCACACTAAAGCTACCAGAACAACTATGTTTATTGCAGCATTATTTACCATAGCTAAGACATGGAACCAACCCAGATGCCCTTCAGTCGATGAATGGATCAAGAAGATGTTCAATATATACACAATGGAATTCTATGCCTCCATCAGAAAGAATGACATAGCCCCATTTGTTAGGAAATGGAAAGACTTGGAAACAATTATATTAACTGAAGAAAGCCAAGCCCAAAGAAACATAGGTCCCATGGTTTCCCTTATTTGTAAAATCTAGTATATGTATGAGTCAAGCAGAAAAGTTCAGATAAGGTGATGTTAGGAAAATGAACCCTAAGATATGTATTTAAATGTTATTTTTTTCTTTCATGCATTTGTTTCTAATGCATTCATAAGATTATTTCTTTGTAGCTTTTTATGTCCCTCCCCCACATTATAAATCCTGCTTTCACTGTATTTAATGTCGGTATAATTTGTGGAGGGGAAAGGGGAAAAATTCGTTTAAATAAGGATACAGGTGGACCCATTGCAACACTGAGAAGTACAAATTGTCATGTCGAAAACGAAGTTTACAACTTTGGTTGGAGTGGGAGGATTAGGTGAGGAGTGGGGGGAGGCTGGGAAGTGATGAGAAGGGGAAACATATCAAAGGAGGAGGCTACAATGCTTGATAAGAAATGTACTCACTATCTTTCCCATGTAATTTTAACCCCTCTGTTCATTATTTTCACAATAAAAAATAAAAAAAGAAATAATGTGCCATTTGAAGAGGAGCATAAAACAAAAGGAAATAACTTTGTTTTAAACATGTTCTAGTCTAGGGACTAGGAACGTGGCTCAGTGATCGAGCACTTGCCTTGCATGCATGAGGCCCGGGTTTGATTCTTTAGCGCCACGTAAGCAAATATAAGCCAGAAATGGTGCTATTGCTCAATTGTTAGAGGGCTAGCCTTGAGTTGAAGAGCTGAGTTACAGCGCCCCGGCCCAGAATTCAGGCCCATGAATAAACTCCCCCCCCCCCAAAAAAAAAAATTCTACTGCAAAGAAACAAAGCCATGGAGGTTTTAAAGTCTTATCGATGTATATTTCACCCCTGAGATGATTCCCTTGTTGCAGGTGTCAGTTATCAATTCCTTTAATTTAGTCCTGAGTTCTCCAGAGCAAGAAGCATTCCAAAGAAGCATTCAGTGATTATGATCAGGAAAAGGAGCCTCGTCTCAGATCAGTACTCCTTTAAGGAGGGTTCCAATGAAATATCTGGGTTTTTTTTTATTTGTTTGTTTGTTAAGTTTGTGTTGGTTCTGGGGCTTGAACCCAGATGCTGGACCCTGTCCCTGAACAGTTTTCTTTCCTGCCCACCAGACCCAAATCTAGTATTCTACTTCTTGAACCAAAACTCCACTTCTGGCTTTTTTTGCTGTGTAATTACAGATAAGACTTTGACAGACTCTCTTGCCAGGGTTGGCTTTGAAGTAAGATAATAAGAAAGCCAAGTGACATCAACTGTATAGACTTCTCTTTTCAAACATGAAATATTAGGTGAAGTTTATTTTAAAGCTAATATTAGACAATTTTTTTCTTTTTTATTGTGAGAATACCGTTCAGAAGTGTTACAATTACATTGGCAACATAACAAGTACATTTCTATTCAAGCATTGTTTCCTCCTCTTTGTTTCCCCATCCCATCACTTCCTGTACTACCCCCCTCCCCACTCCCGGTCTTCCCCCCCCCAACACACCAAAGTTGTAAAGTTCTTCTTTCGACGTTACGACTTGTACATCTCATTGTTGCAATGGGTCCACCTGTATCCCTAGTTAAATGATTTATTATTAGAGAATATGTCCAGCAAATAATCCATCACATTACTCAGCAAAATTATTTCTACTGAATCATTTTGGAATTATTTGTATTGCTTGGGAGGATTATTGATCTTTTCGTTCCTTTTGGGGAAACTTAAAGTCATATTTCACCTTTTTTATTGGTTGTGGGACTTGAACTCTGATCCTGGGTGCTGTCCCTAAGCTCTTCAGTTCAACTTGAGGGTACTACCACTTTAGTTACATTACCACTTCTGGGTTTCTGTTGGTAAACTGAAGATTAGGGTCTCATGGACTTTCCAGAGCAGGCTGACTTTGAACCACAATCCTCTGGTCTCAGCCTCCTGAGTGGCTAGGATTACAGGTGCAAACAACCAGCACCTGGCTCATATTTGCATTTATGTGCACTGAATAACACTGTGTTGACAAAGAATGGAAATTTTAATCAAATGATGACATTGCAGCTTTTCAGAAAAATTGAGATAGCAATAAATATGTCCTTCATTTCCATTTTCTTACATTAATGACTCATGAGCTCTGGGACCCTTATATTAGCATCCTCTGACATCTGTATAGGTGAAATTAGTATCAGGAAATGTTCATAGAGAAATATAGAAAGACTGTGATTTTTAGAAAGCAAAGGAGATCATCTATGAAAGAACAGCATAGAAGGAGATACATTTATCACACAGAGATTAATAACTAGCCTAAGAAATTTAGAATACTAAAGACAATGAGGAAAAGCTTAGTTGACAACAAGTTCTTCAATAACCAAAAATAGTTCTCTAGAACAGTTTCTGGTATACCTTAGTTACTATAATTTATTCTTTACATCTGCAGTTATTCTTTATCTTCTGTCACAACACTTAATTAGCTTCTGCCTTTATGGTGCCATAACTGACCAAAAGTTTCAAAATCACACATAGACTACCCTATTCTTTGTGATTAGCAGTGATGACACAAAATCCTGGAATTGTTGAATTTCCAGAATTAATCTTAACCTGACATCTAAGCACATTCCTGGCATTAATAGCTATGACTTAATGAACAAAACTTTTTTCAACACAGTATAAGTACATGAATTAGGGACTATTTTCAAGTGTCAGTATGGAAGGAGCAATTATATATTACAAGTATGGGTTCTTTATTTTGCATTTACTAACTAAATGTTTTTATTTTGTTTTGTTTTGTTTTTGTTTTGCCAGTCCAGAGGCTTAAACTCAGGGGTAGGGAATTATTCCTCAGTTTTTTTCTTTTTTGTTTTTTTTTTTTTTTTTTTTTTTTTTTTTTTGCTCAAAGCTAGCACTCTATCACTTGAGGCACAGCACCACTTCCAGAATTTTTCTTTTTATGTGTTTACTGAGGAATTGAACCCGGGGTTTCATGCATGATAGGCAATCACTGTACTATGAAGCCACATTCCAGGAGCCCTAAATGACTTTCTTAAGATGGCATTACATTTTTATTCAGTAAATATGTATCATAATTATGGCCAGGTGCTAGAAATGATGGCGAAATCAATACAATACAATAAGTCCAGTGAGGCTGGATGGACAATGAAGAACTGTCATGGTCTAGCCAAGGCACAGAGGGGCTTATCTCATGGAGCTGTTTCAACAGGCTGAGCAAGACAGCACCTCACCTACCGCCCACCTCCAGAATGAGAGGGCCACCTTGGGTTCTAGCCACATGGGGATGCTGAACCCCCTCCTCTAGCACCCATTCAACCAGTTCATGTGAAAGAGGGAGAGAAAAAAGTCACAATTACAATTAAGAAGTTTGCTGGTGGCTTAGAACTCTAATCCTAACTACACAGGAGGCTGAGATACGAAGATCATGGTTCATAGCTGCCCCGGCAGGAAAGTCTATGAGACTCTTGTATCCAAAGAACTACCAGAAAACCGGAAATGGTGCTGTGGGATCAAGTGGTAGAGTGCTAGCCTTTTGCTGAGGAGCTCAGGAACAGTGCCTAGACCGAGATTTCAAGCCCCACGACTGACAACAAGTGGACTTCCTACCACCAGAAGTCTACTGAATAACAATCATTGTCTTAGGGAGCATGGTAGTGAATTCAGGCTGAGCTTCCTGTGAAGTTGAAGTCATAAGCACGTCACCTGGCTTCTTTGTGCCTCCGTTTCCCTAAGCTGCAAAACTCCACACAATGAAGGATCCCCTTCCATATGGGGATAGGGTAATGATGAAAGAGAGCCATGTTTTGTTTCATAATCCCACATTTGTTGCACGATTAATAGAAGGCCCCATCTGAGCCCTTTCCGGGTATCTTCTTGTCATTTGCTCACAGAACTGCAGAGAACCTTATCTGAAGGCTGCTCCCTATGTGCCTAGCCATGTTCCAGAGATCCCTCTGCATAAATCCCTTGTTTCCTAACAACTATCCTGTGAGGAAAATGAGGTCTGATGGTTGCAGCCCTACCCAGAGCTTCACCTATGGTCAATAATCGGCTGCTGTGGCATAAAAGTTGGGGATAAGCCATCTAAATTGAAGATTGAGCATGTTGCTACATGTCTACCATCCCAACTACAGATGACCAGGCCTGGAGGAGCATACCTGTCACAGATAGGAGGACCTCGATCCAGCCCAGCCAGAGCATATATTGAGTCTTTGTTTCAGAAATGTCCAAGACAGAAAGTTGGCTCCTCAGAGCCAGGGAGAGGAAACAAGCAGGGGTCATGGTGCCCCCAGAGGGGTTCTGACCTCGGTCGGGGTGGTTTGGGGGCAGCCACTCACCTGTGCTGCTGGGAGAAGCTGCTGGAGGCTGCTCCAGGTGGGGCCTGCAGTGATGGCAGTGGTATTGTGGACAAATGGGCCCAAAGTAGAGAACCAGGTCCAGGGATCAGGCTGGGACTTTAATCGGGCTGAAATCTCAAAACTTGGGAAAAGGGGAAAGTGGCTGGGGCACAGGCAGGCTTCTCAATTTCCTACTATACTCTGAAGTCTCCTTGAGCTTCTTCCTCACCACTCAAACACTTCACCTTCCTCAACTGCTGGTGGTGGTGTAAACTAACAGTGGGAATCCTGGTGCTACTAGGCAGCATGGAATATGGGTGTGGCCACCATTCTTGTATCCCATTGGTCAGAAAGAACCATGAAAGAATGGGGGTGTGGCCGGAATCCTGTGATGCATGCAGCATGGGCAGAGTCAAGAAGTTATCATCTCCCCAGCCCTTTTCCCAGGGAAGAATGTCAATTCAGTTGGAGACAAGAGGGTGACCAGCTTTAACCGGATGGCTGCACAGATTATTGTGCATGTCTGTTTGTTGCCAGTCCTCGACCTTGAACTCAGGATCTGGGTACAGTGTGTAAGCTACTTTTGCTCAAGCCTGGCCCTCAAAACTGGAGCCACAGCACTTCTGGCTTTGTTGTCAAAAAGTTGGAAAGGGGTCTCAAGGACTTTCCTGCCTAGGATGACATCAACCATGATCCTCCAATCACAGCCTTGTAAGTATCAAGGAGGACTGCTGAGAGCCACTGGTGCCTGCTTAATCATTGGTCTTGCTGATGTTCTTGGACAAACAGGTTAGTTCCCTATCCTTGTGTTTAAGTGGTGGGAGCTGTAGCCCACAGTTCGAATCCTGGTCCTGCCACCTCCAAATGCCAGGAGATCCAAAAAACTTACTCTTATCCATATGATTACCAATGGAATGTGATGTGTGCCATCATTGAATGAGCAGTTCTTGAATGATTCCAGTATAAAATTATACACAATTATAGGACACTGATCTATGTTAGTTAATATTTTATTGAGCATTTAAACCATCACATTAATAAAACGGAGGCATAATGAAATAACTAAGAAGATGCCATTTTTCTGCCAGGAGTGGTTTTGGAACTCATGGTCTTGGTAACTCTGATGCACTATGTGGGAAGGGAAAGCTGGTTTCCTTGACGTCAAGAAATTCAAGTCTGTTCCTTAGGTCTGAAATAGACCCCCACCACTAGAAAACATCCTATTCATGTACAATTTACATATATTATTTATATTTGTAAGCATATGTTGACTATATTTCATTCAGTGCAGTTATTTAATTTTTTGTTTCATGCATTGCATTAAACATTTATTTTATTGACTATTATGTCACATAAAACATTGATTACATGCGTCTGGGAAGGTAGCTTAGTGGTAGAGTGCTTGCCTTGAATGCATGAGGCCCTGGGTTCGATTCCTCACAGGCAAAATGAAAAAGGCAGAAGTGGCGCTCTGGCTCAAGTGGTAGAGTGCTAGCCTTGAGCTGAAGACCTGAGGGACAGAGCCCAGGCCCAGAATTCAGGCCCCACGATCAGACCCCCTCCCAAAAAAAGAATTTATTACATTAATTACGTAGGACATATGTCTGCATATGTATTCCACTTCATACCTGACACCCAGGATTTTCACAGAAAACCAAAACATGTGTCACCATCAGCTTCTTACCCCACAATTCATTTTTTGGCAGTGCTGGCATCTGAACTGTTGGCCTACAAGCCTACAAGGCCCAAATCATGAATGGGTGAGTGTCAGCACTCCATCTTTGGGCAAATTGAGCTGACAGGCTGTTCCCAGGACCTGATATCAAGCCCCAGGCGTTAACAAAAAAATAACATTGATATGCAGTTGGCAGTACGTTAATAAAGATATATCTTTATCAAGTGTAAGATATATCTATATATTATTCAGTTATATAGATTACATTCCTACCAATTCTTGGGTTTTAATTATGCATCCATGTAATTAATATTATTGTTTTCATCCTTAATGAAATCAGTGTCCTGAAATTATTGTGTTCCTGTAAGTAATAATATTCTTTTAATGCTTCATAAATATTACATAAAGTCTATTAGCCTCCTGAAATGATGCTGTCTAATTTTATAGGATCATCATTCACGATCAACTCATTCAACCGTGACATTGAAAACATTCCATTGTTATTCCTATGGATGGGGGACCATTTTCTTAATACCACCTGCCATTGGTTGGAGTCAAGACGGGGACTTGAAATCAGGGACTATGTTGCCACCTGGGCCTGTGGCCTCCACAATAGTCTGGCAGCATTCCGCAATGCAAAATGAAGTACCCTTTGCAACAGTGTCATTCAGACCCATGAGGGTCACCGTGCAAAGGAAGAAAGCATAAAAAGGCCACATTTTTTCTGTGCATTGCTTTCCATGCAAGGCCTGGGGGTCTAGGATCCCAGGAGCAGCTCTAGGTCTAGTGCCTGCACCCCAACCTATGGTGATCGAAGCTGAGCAGAGTTGCTACAACCTGAGTTCAAGCCCCATATTGAGAAAAGTAAAAATTTTTTATAAAGCTCCTTGGCTTGCAATTCGTGCCGTTTACTCTTCTATGCTTTGGACTTGAACTCAGGATGTGGGTAAATCTGCAGCAATGTGGATGAAGGGGAAGATCACCGTACTTGAAGATAAGAAAGTCAGGCATGTTCACTAGTCCTGAATTCAAGCACAAGCCCTGGAAAACATACTAATTATATACATTGTAAAGATAGGATTTATACTTACCTGTAGATGTTCAGTCCATAGTTGTTTGGTGTGGTTGTTCCTTGTATTTTTTGTTTTATTCATTTATTTACCATTGATTGTACTATAATGAAACCCATTATGTTTATTTCATTGATGACATCCTATCACAGAGCGTCTAGATTTGTAGAAATGTTCTCCACCATGCCAGGATTCTCAGGATCACTCAGGATATTCAGAAAAAAGGAAAACAAGTTTCACACTTGGCTTCTTACTCCACGATCCACTTGTTGGTAGGGCTGGGATCTGAACTCAGGGCCTGGTAGGACTAATTGGCCAATAAGTCAAGGTGATCACACTATCCTGTGAGCAACTAAGGAGCTAGGCCTTTCCCACGAGCTGACATTGATCGCTAGGGCAGTCCACTATACTAATAAGTTCATAATTTAAACATACAATCTATATTGACATATATCTGTCAACAGCATATTGTGTTTAGTGAACTTCTCCTTATTTTGTATCTACATCATGGAGGTATTGTGTATTTTACTAAGTATGGTGACAGGTATAACTGTGCTGACATGGATGACGAAAGGTTCCCATGGTTATAGGGTTGTCTATGAATTCTCCTTCCTAGTTGATACTCAGGACTTTCAAAGGAGAAGAAAACGTGTGCAACAACTGGCTTCTGACATCAGGATGAATCTTTTGTCAGTGCTAGGATTTGAACTCAGGTGTGGGTAGCTCTGTTGCACTGTGGGTGAAGTTGAAGCTCACCATCCTTGAAAACTAGAATGTCAGACCTGCTCCAGGGCCTGATTTGAAGCCCAGCACTGGACAAAATTACAAGCCCACCTTTTTTAAACATAGGACCTCTCTTTACCTACAGGTGTGGTATGCATCTTGCATTCAGTGTAATTATTCTTTTTATTTTGTGTCTTATTTATTGATGTATTGTGCATTTTATTGAGTATGGTGACAGATATAACTGTGCTGACATGGATGACAACCTATTCCCATGGCTATAGAGTTGCCTATATAGCATTTTCCATCCTCAATGACACCCAGGACATGCACAGAACACGAAAACCCGTGCAACCCTAGGCTTTTCACATCAGAATGAATCTTTTGGCAGTGCTGGAATTTGAACTCAAGGCCTTGAAGGCTCAATTGGTTAATGGGTCATGGTAAGCACACCAGCCTGTGAGCCTCTAAGGAGCTAGGCCATTCCCGGGACCTGAGATTGATCCCTGGTGGGGGCCAATATTGTCATAAATTCATAATTAAACAGAGGATCTATATTTCCAAACATGGGTGGGTGGCATCTTGCGTTTGGTGTAGTCATTCTCTTTATTTTGTGTCTTATTCACTGATGTATTGTGTATGTTCTTAAGTATAGGTTGACAGATATAACTGTGGTGAACTGGATGACAACCTATTCCCATTAGAGTTGCCTATACCTTCTCCATCTAGCAGAGACCCAGAATTTGTGCAACACAGGAAAACAGGTGTAACAACTGTCTTCTCACATCAGGGTGAATTTTTGGCAGTGTTGGGACTCGAACTCCGGTCTTAAGAGGCCCAACTTCACAGTGGGCCCACGTGATCACACCAGACTGTGAGCCAGTAAGGAAGCTGGGATGTTCCCAGGAACTGAGATCGAGCCCTAGAGAGGCCAAAATAGTCCTCAATGCATCATTGAAACATGGGATATATATTCACAGTCGTATGTGGACTGCATCATGCATTGAGTGTACTTATTGTCTTTATTTTGTAAGCTATTCATGAATGTATTTTGTATTTTCTTGCGTATATGATGACAGGTATAACTGGGCTAATATGTATAACAACTTATTCCCATGACCACAGGGTGGCCCATGCATTCGCCATCCTAGCAGGGACCCAGTACTTGCACAGGAAATGAAACAGGTGCAACGATTGGCTTCTGGCATCAAGATGAATCTTTTGGCATTTCTGGGATCTGAACTCAGGCCTAGCAGGCACCATTGGTGAATGGTTCCACATGAGCAGACAAGCCTGTTAGCAACGAAGGAGCTACGCCTTCCCAGTACCTTCCCAGTACCTGAGTTTGAGCCCCCCTGGGGGGAGAGTGGTGAGCACAATAGTCACCCATCCATAAGCTGAAAGTAGTGTGCAAATAAGTATATAGAGTAGGATTGATGGTGACCTGTGATGGAATCCAATCTGTGTGACTACTGATTCTTGGATCTTTCCTGATGCCTCCATTTCATGACTGTGATTATTATTGTCACGCTTCATCAACTCTCCTTTACAAATAACCTATACCCCATGAGTCTTGCCTATCATTTCCTACTTGCATCATGCACGAATTACTCATTCAAGGATGAGATAGATTGCATTCTATGACTCTTCCTAGGTCCAGAAATGAGTATCTCCGGATCTCCCGCCATTCCCTCTTCAAAAGGGGGCTGAATTCAAGCCTCATGCCTGGAAAAGATACTCCTTATATACATTTTAACGATGGGATTTATACTTCCATACAGATGTTCAGTCCATATTGTGTTTGGTGTGGTTATTCATTTTATTTCTTGTTTTATTCATTTATTTACCATTTATTTTATTGACTCTGATGACATCTATACTATTTATTACATTGTTTACATCCTATCACATAAAATACAGATTTTAGATATGTTCTCTATCATGTCTGGCAGTGTGAGGATCTGAACCCGTTGTCTAGCAGGCCCAATTCATGAATGGGTGAGTTTCAGCATGGCAGCCTCTAGACAATGAAGCTGTCAGGTGTTTGCCCAGCACTGAGATCAACCCCAAGGTTTGGCCAAAATAGCAATACATGGATAGGCAGACGGTGGTATACAAATAAATATATATTGGTAAAGAGTGCCAGAGCCGTCTATCTATGATTGAATGACAACTACTACGTTCCTACCAATTCTTAGGTATTTATTATCCCACCATTGAAGGAATATTATCCTTTTCCTGCTTAATAACATTAAGGCCAATCAGCATTCTAGGATTATTGAATCCAATTTTAGACAAGACCGATGCATGAACTCCTCTTTTAATCAGTATTCCTATGCATAGGAATGAGTCTCTTGTGATCTCCTGCCATTGGTATCAGGACTGGGATTTGAACCCAGGGCATATGTTGACAGGTTGGCCTATGGCTTCACTGATAGCCCACCAGCCATCAGCAAGGGTAGGTCAGGTCCACCTTGCAGCCATGTCATTCTGACCCAGGATGGTTACCGTCCAAAGAAAAAATTCATAAATCCCCAGCACTCTACAGCTTGCCACTTTTTGTGCTTTCCAGGGTTTTTTTCTACCTGCAAGAACTCTGGGCCTAGGATCTCAGGGTCGGCTATGGGAGATCCAAGCTGAGGCAGAGTTTAAACGAACTGAGTTCAAGCCCCATGGTTGTAAAAAAAAAAAAAAGAATAAAGAAAAAACATTATTTAAGTAAATTAAAAAAAATAAAGCTCCCTGGTTTGGAATTTCTGCCAGTTTTCTTTCCTAGCCTGGGATTTGAACTCAGGGTCTT
The DNA here is from genome assembly GCF_024711535.1 of Dipodomys merriami. NCBI lineage: Eukaryota > Metazoa > Chordata > Mammalia > Rodentia > Heteromyidae > Dipodomys > Dipodomys merriami. The sequence goes on along the minus strand of NW_027202925.1, from coordinate 83,564 downwards.
GGTAAACTTGTAGCAATGTGAGGGAAGAGTTGCTAGAGCTTGAGGTCAAAACCAACCAAAAATGAAAAACTAAGTCACTGACCTCGGCAGGCGGAGGTAGTTGTGGAGATGGGAGGCAAGGGATGGTAGGGGGAAAAAAAAGGAGGAGTCAACAATGCTCAATTGGAAACGTACTCCTTGCTCCTGTAACTATAACCCCTCTGTAAAACATTTTTGCAATAAAAAAGTACAAAAAAGAGAAACAATATAGTTCTCAGAGAAGCACTTTAGAGGTAAGGAAAGTATGTCTGAATAGCTGTACAAAATTCTACACTGCTTTTTTTTAAATGTTCAGTATGGAACTGAGTAAACATGATTGCTTCCATTAAAAAAAGTAAGTCACTATTGAAACTGGGGCCAGTATTTCTGCCATTACTAGGATTTGAACTCACCATCCAGGTAACTCTTACACCATGGGTGAAGGCGAAGCTCACTGTCTTTGAGGAAAAAAAATTCAGGCTAGGGTTCCCAGGGCCTGAATGAAGGCCCTGCAATTGAAAAGATATTTCTATACATGTGTAATATATGATATACACTTATGTATGTTAATTTCATATTATGATTTTATTATTGATTTTGTATTTTATTTTTCTTTGATTCATTAATTGATTATTGTATTTAGCATATTATTCACATAATATTTATTACATTTTGCACAGCTATAATAGAATTCTATACAACAATTTAGGACATTGACTCATTTTTCATTAATATTTTATTAAGTCTTGAAACATAATACATAATTAAATGGATGCATTGGTCACAGTTTTCACATGTTTAGAGACTCTACCAAGTATGAGCTTTGTCCAATCTTTGGACTTCTTCCTATTGGGATTTCTTTAGATGATTTATAGTTAGAAACCTTTTCCTGAGGATAGGCAAGTGAGGGGTAAAACTGAAAGGATGGAGCTAGAAATGTGGCTTAGTGGTAATTAGCTCGCTTAGCATGCATGTATGCCAGGGTTTGAATCCTCAGTGCCACATACTCAGAAAAAGGTAGAAACTGTGGAGTGGCTCAAGTGGCTAGCCTTGAGATAAAGGAACTCAGAGACAGTACCTAGGCCCTAAGACCAAGCCCCAGGACTGTCAAAAACAATAGACCAGATGCCAGTGTCTTACACATGGAACTCTAGCTTCTCAGGAGGCTGAGAGGTGAAGATCACAGTTCAAAGACAGCTTAGCCAAGGAAAGCCTGTTAGACTCCTATCTCCAGTGAACCACCCAAAGATCCCATGTGGTGCTACTACTCAAGTGGTAGAGTGTTCGGCTTGACCTGAGGGTCTAAGAGACAGTGCCCAGGCTTGAGTTCAAGACACACTATTGGGAAAAAAGTGAGGGTTAATCCAGGTACTTTTCCTATTTGCTAATTATGAGATCATTCTTTGGAAAATGAACACTGATGTATACCAGAATTGGAGTCAGAGCTTAAGGTTCAAGTGTAACACATCCATATGTCCAGCCTTTCAGACTCTAGCATTGTAATCTTGTGTCCAACAGGGTTCTGAAAGGTCCAATGTTGAAAGGCTTAATATGCTCCCCAAGCCCATTGTGATAGCAGATGACTTGTACTGTCAAGGTCATTACAGCTCTGAGTCAGGCAGAGCACCAGTAGTTCAGGCCTGTCACCCTAGCTCAGGAGACTGAGGTTTGAGGATCACAAGGTGAAGCCAGCCAGGGCAGGAAACTCTATGAAACTCTGACTTCCACTTCTGAAAGATCAGATGTTCAAGAGCTTCCTTTGTTTCCCTTGGTGATGAGAAGTACTTGCACTCTAAATGTTCTTAGAATTCTTGAGCTATAGAAGCAGGAAAGAAATATTGACCCACCTTGGGTTCACATGAAGTTCTCAGGCTCCAAACCCTAGCCCCGTTAGCAGAAAGAACTCCAGTGTAACACTGTAATTGAAGGACAGAAAACAGTTTCAAAACCAGGCTAGGTGGAGAGACCAGGCCTACAGTATTGGGAGGCAGAATGTACACATTCAACAGATAAGTGAGCAGTAAAACCACTTCATATATTCCAGGAAATGCCAGCAATGGGAGGAAACCTAAAACACTTGTTAGAGTTACACCAGGGTCAGGCTTTTCTCAGCCTCTTCAAACAATGACTAATTAACATTCTTCCCACAAGTGAAGGGAGAATCAGGCTATCTTAGGTTACCAATAGAGCCAGTTTAGTCTGGGAGAGGGGAGGAACAGAGTAGAAAAACCCTGCTCTCTGGTCTTAGGGAGTGGATTTTTGACTATCCATCTGTCAGATTTGAAGGCCCTTCTTCTACCTCTGCCAGTCCTTTCTCCTTCCTTCATTCTCCACATAATTACTTCAAATCCCCAGACCAACTAGAGTAAGGGTGGTTTCTCTTCTTTCTCCAAGCATCTGAGTTAGAACCTGGCTCTGCCCAATTGGCTCTAGTTTCCTTGGCCGCCTGAGAAGTGGGAAAGAAAGACTTCTTGCTCTCTGGTTGTGTGAAGGCAATGCTGGTGTCCTGTCACACTGTAGAAGGCCTAATGACTGGGAATTGTTCCCTTCTTTCCTTCTGAAATCCAAGACTAGATATCTATCTATCTATCTATCTATCTATCTATCTATCTATCTATCTATCTATCTATCTATCTATCTATCTATCTATCTATCTATCTATCTGTCTATCTATCTATCTATCTATCTATCTTTCTATCTATCCTATGTCTGTCTATCTATCTACCTACCTACCATTCTACCTAGGTATCTCTTTGCCAGTTCTTGGGTTGAACTCAAGGCCTGGGCACAGTCTGTAGCACTCTACTACTTGAGTCACAGCCCCAATTGTGGCTTGTTCTGTGTATGTGCTACCGAGGAATCATACCCAGGGCTTCTTGCATGCTAGGCAAGCACTCTTTCAGTAATCCACATTCCCAGCTCCCTCATCTTTTCCTTAATGGTAGTTTTTTAGGAAAGTATGTTGCCATTTTACCTCCCCAAGTTTAATTTTCTGAATACTGGATACTTCTATGAAACCTGGTCTTCTTTTCCCCTGCCAAGTTTGTTATGGTTCCTGCATTGGCCTCATAACAAAATGTAAATAAAGGCTCTTGAGAGCGTCAGTGTATCATATAAGGACACAGGCCTGGAACCCTGGAAGAGTAAAACCATGTGCCTGAAATGAAGAAAATGATGCAGTATATGAAAGGAGCATATCTGAAATATAAATCAGTAAATAAATGGAGAAGCACTGTATAAGGTCTGTTTGCATTCAGGGAGGTAATATACAGACATAAGTAGGTAGGGCACTGATACATAAAATTGGCCTTCTCTTTTTGAAAATTTTTTGTGGACATCCCAGGGCTTAACCTCAGGGCCCAATGCATTCCTCAGCTGTTTTTCCCAAAGCTGAGGCTTTATCACTGCCACAGCTCCACTTTCAGCCATCTGATCATTAATTGGACATAAGCGCCTCCCAGGCTTTCCTGCCTGGTTTGGCCTGTGTCTCCTTCTCGGCTTTCTCTCTCAAAGCTGGAACTCTGGCCTCTGGACCACTGTTCCACTTCTGGTTTTCTGGTTGTTTCTTGGAGATAAGAGTTTCACATAATTCTTGCTCAGGCTGAATTTGAACGGTGATCTCCCAAACAGGATTCAAGCAGCTTTCCTCAGGGATACACCAAGGAGTCCATCCACACAAACCCTTAGGCTAAATCTCAAGAGGCAATAGAGAAAAAGAGATACATGAAGATGCTTCTAGTGGGTTCTAGATACTTAAGGTTGTAGACACACAACACTCATAATTACTAGATATTTTATAGACAAAAGGAGTAATGCAGACAGTATGAGGATTGCTCCAGCTTTTGGTCTTATCATCTTGAGACAGCAAATTCACTGCAGCTCAATGCTAAGTGACAGAATTGACATGTCCTGTGGACATTTGCTCCCAAATCCTGTGACACTCATTTGTCACTTTTGGCTTCAAACATGTGACCCAGAGGAGAAGATGAGGAGAGAAAATCTTTCTCAGGTAAAGCAGTTCTAAAGAACATTGGGTAGTTAATTTATAAATTCAAACCATTGGAATGGCCCTGCTAAGAAGTCAGATTGTCCAGATTAAAAATGAAGAAGAAAAGAAAGAAGGTGCCAGTGGCTTCTCACTGTAATCCCAGCTCCTCAGAGGGTGAGATGTAGAGAATCTGAATTTGATTCCAGACAGATTAAGAAAGTCCATGACACTTATTTCTAAGAGATCACAGAAAAATCCAGAAGTGGGCATGTGACTCAAGAGTAATGCATTACCCTTGAGCAAAATGAGCTCAGGGACAAGTTCTAGGCTCATAGTTCCACCACAAGACTTGCCCCCTCAAAAAGAGCCTGTACTTCCATGTCTTTGGGTATGTATGGATGTATTCCTATAGGTAAAACTCCAGAGTAGCTATGATGAATGGCACCAAACTAGGTAATGTATATTCAATAAAATGATTTCACAACAGAGACTGTTTTCATGATAGTGCATGTTCCGGGGCTCCCCTCACCGTTCCCAGTGTAACCTGAGGGTTTCTCTGCATCCCAGGCCTGCTGGAAGAAGTGTCTCTCATTGTCTGGACAGGCAGACAAAAGGCCTCAGTCCTGTACAACTGTGTAGCAAACAACTCAGTCCGGGTCAGATAGTGAGGATGAGTGTGGGTGGGCTCTGAAGTTCAGGAGAAATAGGTCTCTTTGTACCCTAAACTATTTCCCCAGTGCTCTGGTTTGACAGGAAGCCTTCATATGTGCCACCTTCTGTGACAGGCCACGTCCTGTGCACTTATCCTGGTTTTGTGAGACTATATTCCAGTGTTCAGATACAGTGCTCAGTATAATTCAAGAGTCCTTCTGGAGGACTAGTAGGGCATTGAACCTAATGAAATGTTTCATTGCCTATGATGATGGGCCTATGATTCCTCTCCTAGGTTTCAGGAAGCTTTGGAAATCCAAGCACATATCTGGTATCACAAAGCTTCCTGTCATCTAGGGCTGGTGAACCTCATCAGGTTTTGAAACATTTGACCTCTCCTAGTTGGGCCCTGGGTGTCTAGGTTTTGGGGTTGAACACAGGGCCTGGGTGCTGACCATGAGCTCAGTGCAGAAGCCTGGTGCTTTACCATTTTGTGTAACAGCATCACTTCTTGTCTGTGTATGTGTGAGTGTGTGTGTGTGTGTGTGTATGTGTGCGCACAAGTGGGAGAGGGCACATAGGCACATACACGATTCTTGGAGGTTGAACTCAGGACCTGAGCACTGTACCTAGTTTCTCTTTTTTAAGTATAGTCCTCTCCTACTTGAGCCACAGAGCCACTTCAGGCCTTTTTTTATGGTTGTGGTCCTGAGAAATCAAACCCACGTTTCATATTTGCAAAGCACTCTAACATTCCCAGCCCTCTACTTCAAGTTTGTTTGTTTGTTTCTGTCTTTTTTATTGTTGTAGAAGATGATGTCTGGGTCTGGGTGCTGTCCTTGAGCTCATCAGCTCAAGTCTTGTGCTCTACCACTTGAGCCAAATGCCACTTCAGCTTTTCTGGTGGTCCATTGGAGCTAAGTGTCTCAAGGACTTTCCTGCTCATGCTGGCTTTGAACCATGATCCTCAGATCTCATCCTCCTGAATAGCTTGGATGACAGACATGAGTGACAAGCACCTAGCTTCCACGTCAGGTTTCTTAGTGGTGAATTGGAGATAATAGGCTCATGAGACCTTTTGTGTATGGGATAGTTTGGAACCTAGGTCCTCAGATCTCAGCTTCCTGAGAAAGCAGGATGAGAGACCTCCGCTATAGACCCCTAGAGCTATTGCCTCTCCATGTAATTAATATTATTGTTTTCATCCTTAATGAATTATTAATTAAATCAACAACAGTTCTGAAACTATTGCATCCATGTAATTAATACTATTCTTTGAATATGTCAAACATATTCATTAAAATCCATTTGCCTCCTAAAATCACTCTATTTATATAGTAGTATTCAGAAACAACTTATTCAACCTTGCCATTCATAATCTTCCGTCGGTATTCCTATGAATAGGAAGGAGATTCTTAGGATTTCCCACCTTTGGAAGGGGTCACGACCGGGCTTCAAACATAGGGCCTATGTTGCCATGTTGGCCTATGGCTTCCTTGGTAGCCCGCCAGCCTTCAGCAATGCCAGGTTACCAACATTTTTCAGCAGTGTTATTCAGACATGATGGCTACCTTGCAAGCAAACAAATGTAAAACCGGCAGCCATCTGCAAGTTGCCAGTTTTTTTTTTTCTGTGTTGCATTAATTATTGATTTTCTTGTCAGACTTTGGGGCCCAGGAACCCAGGTTCGGCTGTGGGTCCAGTGGCTACACCCCAGCCTAGAGTGATCAAAGCTGAGGCAGAATTGCCACAACATGAGTTCAAGCCCTGTGCTTGACAAAATAAAAATACCTACAAACAAACAAACATACATACATACATACATACATACATACATACATACATACATACATACATACATACATACATTAAAAATACTTTAAAAATTATGAGGCTCCTTGGCTTGGAATTCATACCATTTTTTCTGCCAGGCCTGGGAATTGAACTCAGTGTCTGGGTAAATCTGCAGCACTGTGCGGGATGGGGAAGATCACCCTTCTGGAAGACAAGAAATTCAGGCTTGTTCCTAGGGCCTGAATTCAAGTCCTAGCACTCGAAAAATTAATATTCATATATATTTTAAATACAAGATTTATATTTACCTACATATGTTTACTGGATATTGCGGTTAGTGTATTAATTTTATTTTGTGTTTTAATTATTTCTTATGTACTTTAGTGAGTATGACTACACTTATAACATTTTTTTGCATCCTATTACATAAGACATAGATGTGCCTATGTATTCTACATCATTCCTGAGTCCCAGAAATTTCACAGATAAGGAAAACAAGTGGGACAATTGGCTCTCCGCCAGGATTAAGTTTTTGGCAGTTTTGTGACTTAAACTCAGGCCCTAGCAGGTCCACTTCATGAATGGGTAAATGTTAGCACACCAGTCTGATGCAAGAGAAGTTGGCGGGCAAATTTGAGGACCTGAGATCAAGCCCTAGGAATGGCCAATATAAAAACAGATAGATGTTTAGATTGCAGTGTGTGTGTGTGTGTGTATGTGTATGTGTATTTACAAATGTGTATGCATCTATAAATGTATACAGAGAGAGACAGGTAGACATTTATGCAGACTCTAATGTATAACCCTATATAAAGGATGATCCCTTTATCTTATTTCTATATATTATATTACTACCAATTATTTAGTATAAAATTATGCCTCCATTAATCAATTATAGAAGAAGACTTATAAAGTATTAATCAATGACCTATATTTATTGAATACAATCTTAAACTGTAATGACTAGCTAATTAGTACTTCAGTTAATACATTTCAAACATTCTATTAGTGTTCCTATATATAGGAATAAGTTTCCTAGGATCTTCAGCCATGTGTAGGTGGCAGTCCCAGGATTGAAATCCCAGGATTGAACTCAGAGCCTAGGTGTCTAGGTTGGGCTCAGGCTTCACTGAGAGCCCTAAGCCTTCATCAATGCAAGCTCACATACAATTATCAAGCTGAGTCATTGAGGCAAAGGAGGGTCACAGTGCTAAGGAAACAAAGGTAAAACTGTTATGTAAAACTTCCTGATTTTTCCTCCTCCATTTTTGTTTGCTTGTTGTATTTTTGCCAGCGCTGAGAGTTGAACTCGGGTCTTAGAATCCCTGGATTATCTGTGGGTGTAAATGCTGCACCACAGCCTAGGGTAATCATGGTTTAAGACACAATAAAATGCTTCCTTGAGCAAAAGGAGCTCAGTGAAAATGTCTAGGCTCACAGTTCAAGTCTCAGTACATGCCACAAAAAAAGAGCCAGTAACTCCATATGTCTGTGTATGTATGCCTGTATTTATATCAGTGAACATCAGAGTCTCTATGAAGAAATGTAGCCAGCTAGGAAATTTGCTTTGAATAGAATGATTTCATAGTACAGCGAGTGCTTTCAAGACAGTGCATGTTCTGGGGCTCCCCTTATTGTTCCCAGTGTAGCCTGAGGGGTTCTCCATACCCCAGCTGCTGGAGGAAGTCTGCTTCATTGTTGGAACAGGCAGACAAAAAGCCTCACTCCTGTACTGCTGTGTAACAAACAATTCATCCAGGCCAATTATTGAGGATGTGTACGGGCAGGCTCTGAAGGTCAGGAGAAAAAGGCCTCTTTATACCCCAAGCTATCTCTCTCCCCAGTGCTCTGTTTTTTTTTTTTTTGTTTTTGATTTTGTTTTTTGGTCGGTAATGGGGCTTGAACTCTGGGCTTGGGCACTGTCCCTGCACTCTTCAGCTCAAGGCGAGCGCTCTACCACTGGAGCTGCAGAGCCACTTTCGGTTTTCTAGTGGTTTATTGGAGATAGGAGTCTCATAGTCTTTCCTGCCCAAACTGGTTTTGAACCGTGATCCTCAGATCTCAGCCTCCTGAGTAGCTAGGATTAGAAGCGTGAGCCACCAGCGCCAAGTCCAGTGCTCTGATTTGACAAGAAGCCTTCATTTGTGCAACTTCAATGGCAGGCCAAGTTCCTGCACTCATCCTATCATTGTAAGATTGTGTTTCAGTGTTAAACCAAACTGCTAAAATTAATTCAAGAGTCCTTCTGGCAGATAATTAGGGATCTGAACCTAATGAAATGATTCATTATTGGCAATGGTGCCTCCGTGTGTGTGTGTGTGTGTGTGTGTGTGTGTGTGTGTGTGTGTGTGTGTGTGTGTGTGTGTGTGTGTGTATGTGTGTGTGTGTGTGTGTGTGTGCTTGAACTCAGGACCTAACCACTGTACCTGAGTTTCTCCTGTCCAAGGACAGCACTCTACCACTTGATTAACACAGCCACTTCAGCCTTTTTTTTCTAGGGATGTGGATGAAACCCAGGGTTTCACACATGTAAAGCAGTTTACCCCTAAGAAACAATCCCAGCTCTCCACTACAAGTTTCTTTTTTTTCTTGTAAGTTGGAGGAGTTCAAATCTGGGCCTGGGTGTTGTCTCTGAGCTCTTCAGCTCATGTCTAGTGCACTGTAACTTGAGCTACAGCATCTCTTTAGGTTTTCTGATGGTTTATTGGATATAACCATCTCAAGGAATTTCCTCCCCAGGCTGGCTTTTGTCCGTGATCTGGGATAATTTTTTTAACTCCATAATTTAGTGACTTTAATTTCAAGAGCAGAAATTAAGAAACTTTTTGAAAATGTCATTAGAATATTTTAAAATCACTTTCAAAAGTATTTTAAAAGGTACTTTAAATGTCCTTGGATAGAGATGTGCTCATTTCCAGATACAAACATCTCTCTGGCATCATTACATCAAGACTAAAGGAGCATCAGAGCCACGCAACCACCAAGGGGAAAAGGTACCAAGATCCTCAGCTTCCTGAGCAGGCAGGATGATAGATCTCAGCTAAAGAGACCTAAGCCGTGACACTTTGCTGCAAGGGGGTACTTGGCTCCACATAGTAGAACGTTAGCCATGAACCCAAGAAGAAAGTAAACAACTAGGCTCTGAGTTCAAGGTTCATGATATAGAAAACTAAACCAAAACAATTGTCTATAGGAGACAAGGCAATAGAGCTCAGTATATACATAAATTTGGCCCTGCTTTGGGGACATATCTGAGCCTCGACTTTCTCATCTGCACAATCATCTTACTTATGTAGATCTTATAAGGACCAGATGAAAGAATACAACTTGTGAAGGACTCAGCACATAGTACCCTGTGAATGACTCAGCACACAATACCCCATGAACGACCCAGTACCCCGTGAAGGACTCAACACCCAACACCCCAGGAAGGACTCATAACATAGCTGTATCCCACAAACTGTCATTAGAATTAGGGTACTTATCACCATTCTTTCAGATACAGATCACAAACTGCACAAGTATTCACATCTAACAGTTTAGAGGGGTCTTTTTTTGTGGGGAGGGCCATCAGCCTAGGAGATTTCACTCATAGGTTGGAGGTACTGTCCTAAGACCTTTTCCTCAAGGCTAGAGCTCTACCACTTTGAGGCACAGCTCAGAGTCTAGCAGATTTCCTGGCAGGGCTGAGTTTTCAACCCACCAGAGTCTGATCTCACCCTCTGAGCAGCTAGGGGTGAGCCAGCAGTGTCTGGTTCCATGATGCTGAGTTGCAGCTGTTGACCTCTGTCTAAGTCAATTTAGATGGCAGCCATCAGCTTCAGACTACCAGCTTGATCTTTGAGGAGGTATTTGAAATCATGGCCTTCTATTCTTGCAGTTAGAACATTCTAACTTGTTTCTGGTGCCAGTCCTGGGGCTTGAATATGGGCCTGGACACAGTCCCTAAGCTTTCATGCTCAAAGCCAGTGCCCAACTGGTTGAGTAACAGCACTACTTCTGGCTTTTTCTGTGCATGTGATAGTGTGGAATCAAACCCAGGGCTTCATACATACTAGGCGAGCACTCTACTACTGAGCCCCAGGAATGACAAGTGTAGAAATATATATAGATATAGATATAGATAGATAGATAGATAGATTGTTACATACATATATATAAGCATATATGTATGTATGTAAATATGTATGTATGTATGTATGTATGTATGTATGTATATATGTATGTATAAAACAAGACAGAGATGTCTGTATATTATTTAATTATATATATGATATTACTACCAATTATTGATAAATTATCCCTTAATTTATTTAAGTATTATGGTTGAATACATAACAAAGTATTAATTGTAAATTAGTCAATGTACTATAATTATTGTGTATAATTTTATCATGTAATCATACACTAGTAATGTAATTGTTACTTTACAACATTCCATTCATATGGATGTATATTGGAATACTTTTCTTAGGATCTCCGGCCGTTGATAGGTGGCAGTCCTGGGATTCGCACGCCGGGCTTAGGTTGCTGGTTTTGGCTATGGCTTCCCTGATAACCCACCAAAGTTCAACAGTGCGAGGTCATGTACACTTTACGGTCCCTGATATTTAGACCCAGGATGGTTGTAAAGGAAAAAGCAATGTAAAACTGCTTTCTGGAACTTCCCAGTTTTATCCTTCTCCTTTTTTTCCCGGCACTATATTTTTTTCTTTTTTTTCTGTTTGGGGCCAGAACTCTGGGTCTGGGTGCTGTTCCCCAACTCTTCAGCTCAAGGCTATTGCTCTATCACTTGAGCCATAACACTGCTTCCTGCTTTTTTCTGCTTATGTGGTGCTGAGGAATCGAAACCAGGGTCTTATGCATGCAAGGCAAGCAATCTATAACTGAGCCACCTTCCCAGCACTTCTCCATTTTTTTTGCCAGTCCCAAGATTTGAACTTGGGTCCTAGGATCTCAGGATGGGCTGTGGGTCCAGATGCTGCACCCCAGCCCAGGATGATCAAAGCTGAGGCAGAGTTGCCCGAGCTGAGCTCAAGCCCTAATACTGGCCAAAAGAAATTAAGGCCCTTGTTGGAATTTTGATCATTTTTCTGGCAGGCCTGTGATTTGAATTCAGAGTCTAGGTAAATCTGTGGCACTGTGGGGGAAGAGGAAGCTCACCATCATTGAAGACAAGAATTTCAGCCCAGTTTCCAGTGCAAAAATTCAAGCTCCAGCACTGATAAAAATAATATTCATATATGAGATCTATTTACATACATGGGGTTACTCCATATGACATTTATTACCCTTATGTTTTATTTTGGTTTATTACATATATACCATTTATTATATTTATTACATATCATCACATGGATATATTTGCATGTGGATTATACATCATACTAAGACCCAGGACTTTCACAGAGAAGGAAAAAAAGTATGTGTCAAAATTTGCTTCTTACTCCACATATAATATTTTGGCCATGTTGGTATTTGAACTCACAGCCCATAATGCCGAACTTGTGAACGGGTCAGTTGTAGAACAAAAGCCTTTGGCAAACTGAGCTACCAGCCAGTTCTGAGACCCTGGGAACAAGCCATAATTGTGACTTATATATATAGATATAGATGTAGATGTAGGTATAGATATAGATGGTTAGATAACTGGTTAGATAGATGTGTAGTTTGCAATATATATAAGAGAGAGACAGTAAGAGGATATTAAATTATATATTGTGAATTATTATTAAATTATGCCTCCACTTAATGAAGTATCATGGTTGAATATTTATTAAAGCATTAATGTAAAAGTAGTCAGTATTCTTTAATTGGGATAATCATACTACGGTGCTAGAATGGAAGACATAATCCAATACTTTTTTATATATCCATATGAATGGAATGTTGTAAAGTAACAATTACATTAGTAGTGTATGATTACATTATAAAATTTTACACAATAATTATAGTACAATGACTAATTTGCAATTAATACTTTGTTATGTATTCAACCACAATACTTAAAGTAAGGGATAATTTATCAACAATTGGTAGTAATGTATATATAATTAAATAATATACATGAACTAATTACAAATTTAATTGTTATTTTTATAACATTCCATTAAGCATTCACATGAATAGGAAAGCTTTTCTCAAGATCTCCCTCCATGTGTAGGTGGGAGTCCTCGCATTTGAACTCCAGGTCTGGGTAGTTTACTTCGAAATGCAAACCATTAGAATGACACTGTGAAGATTTCATTTTGTCACAATGAAAAAAAAGAACAAGAAGAAAAGAAAGCCAGGTGTCAAAGCTTCCTGCCTGTAATCCTAGTTCTTCAGGAGTCTGAGCGGTAGAGAATGCCCATTTGAATTCAGCCAGGACAGGAAAGTCTACAGCACTCTAACTTCTGAGGGATCACAGGAATAAAAGATCGCCATGAATGGGGTTGTGAATAAAGGGCAGAGGGCTACCTTTGAGCAAAATGAGCTCAGAGACAGTGCTTAGGCTCCTAATACAACCCCCGGACCTGCCAAAAAATAAACACACACACAAGTAACTCCATGTCTCCCCTTGTATGTATGCATGCATTTCTATCTGTGAATGTCCAGAGTCCCTATGATGAAAGGCACACAGCTAGGAAATTTGCTTTAAATAGAATGATTTCATAGCACAGAGAGTGTTTACAAGACAGTGCATGTTCTGGGACTCTCCTCACTGTTTCCAGAGTAGCCTGAGGTTTTCTCCACACCCCAGGCTGCTGGAGAAAATCTGCTTCATTGTTGGAACAGGCAGACAAAAAGCCTCACTCCTGTACAGCTGTGTAACAAACAACTCCATCCAGGACAATTAATGAGGAGGAGTGTGGGCAGGCTCTGAAGGCTAGGAGAAAAATTCCTCTTCGTACCCCAAGCTATCATTCTCCCCAGTATTTCGTTTTGACAGAAAGCCTTCATTTGTGCCACCTCCCGTGGCAGGCCAAGTTCCCTGTACTTATCGTGTGTTTGTTATAATAAGTTCCAGTGTTGAAATAACCTACTACAATTAATTCAACGGTCCTTCTGACAGAAAATAAGGGAGCTGAACCTAATACAATGATTCATTATTGGCAACAGTGCCTTCCTAGATTTCTGCAAGCTTGCTAAATCCAACCATATGTCTAATATCACAATGCTTCCAAGCTCATCAGGTTTTGAAACCTTTGACCTCTCCTAAATGGGCCCTGGGTGGCTAGGTTTTGGGGTTGAACACGGGGCCTGGGTGCTGACCATGAGCTCAGAATTTTACCATTTGGTATCACAGCTTCAATTCTGGTATCTGTGTGTGTGTGTGTGTGTGTGTGTGTGTGTGTGTGTGTGTGTGTGTGTGTGTGTGTGTGTGTGTGCATGTGTGTGTGTGCAAACACTTGTCCTGGAGCTTGAACTCAGGACCTGAACATTGTACCTGAGTTACTCCTGTGCAAGGATAGCACTCTACCAATTGAGCCACACAGCTACTTCAAGCTTTTTTCTAGTGATGTTTTACTAAGGAATCAAACCCCAGGATTCATACCTGCAAAGCACTCTACCCCTAAGACACATCCCAGAACTGCACTTCAAGTTTCTTTCTTTCTTTTCTTGAAAGTTGGAGGAATTGAAGTCTAGGCCTGGGAGCTATCCTTGAACTCTTCATTTAAAGCCAAGCAGCCTACCACTTGAGCTACAGCACCCCTGCAGGATTTTGGTAGTTCACTGAAGAGAAGCCTCTCAAGGAATTTCCTCCCAGCCTGGCTTTGGACTGTGATCCTCAGCTCTCAGGCTCTTGAGTGGCTAGGATGACAGGTGCAAGTCACCAGCGTCCAGCTTCCACTTCAGATTTCTAAGTGGTGAATAGGAGACAATAGACTTATGGGACCTTTTGTGTCTGGGAGAGTTTGGAATGGAGATCATCATATCTAAGCTTCCTGAGTAGGAAGGATGACAAACCTCAGCTACAGATACCTAGACTGTAACACTCTGTTGCAAGGAGGTTCTTGGCTCCACGTGGTAAGGTGCTAGCCATGAGCCCAACAGGGAATGGTCAGTGGCTAGGCCCTGAGTTCTAGGTTAATGACTGAGAAAAATAAACCAAAACAATTATCTGATGGAGACAACTTACTAGAGTTCGGTACATACATAATTTTGGCCCTGACATGGGGACATATCTGAGCCTCAAGTTTCTCATCTTCACAATCATCTTACTTGTGGAGCTCTTATAAGAAACAGATGAAAAAATGCACCCTGTGAAGGACTCAGCACACAGCACCTCCTGAAGGACTCATCACATAGCTCTATCCCACACACTGTCATTAGAATTAGGGTGTTTACATCAGTATTATCATTCTTTGAGAAACACATCCCAAGCCACACAAAGTTCACATCTAATGATTTAGAGGGGTGGCTTTTTTGGGGGGGAGGTGGAGTCAGACACAGGGATTGCACTGGAAGGTTAGGGGTACTGTCCTAAGATAGTTAGCTCAAGGTTAGAGCTCCATCACTTTGAGCCACAGCTCAGAGTTTTGCAGACCTCCTGCCAGGGTGGGTTTTAAACCCACCAGTGTCAGATCTTAGCCTCCAAGTATATTGGATGACAGGGGTGAGCAAGCCAGCAGCATCTGGTTTTGTGGAGCTGGGTTGCAGCAGTTTACCTCTGACTAAGTCAGGTTAGATGGCAGCTGTCAGCACCAGACTCAAGGCTTGCTCTGTGATGAGGTATTTGCAGTGCTATCCTTATGTAGTTGCAGTCAGAACATTCCATATTTTATTGGTACCATTCCTGTGTCTTGAGTAAGAGACTAGACACAGTCCCTCAGCTTTCATGCTCAAAGCTAGTGCTCGGCTACTTGAGCAACAGTACAACTTCTGGATTTCTGTGTGCACATGGTAGTGAGGAATCCAGGGCTTTGTACATACTAGGCGAGCATTCTACAACTGAGCCCTAGGAGTGACAAGTGTATAAACAGATAAATGTGTAGATTCGTAGATAAACAGACAGACAGACAGACAGACAGACAGACAGACAGACAGACAGACAGATAGATGGATAGATAGATAGATAGATAGATAGATAGATAGATAGATAGATAGATAGATAGATAGATAGATAGATAGATAGATAGATAGATAGATAGATAGATGTAGATGCATAAAACAAGAAAGAGATGTCTGTATACTATGAAATTGCATATACAATATTACTCACCATTATTGGCAATTAAATTATTCCTTCCTTTTCAAAGTATCATGATTGAATACATAATAAAGTACTAATTGAAAATTGTTGTGTATAATTTTATAATATAATCATGCACTACCAATTTAATTGTTACATTTATAGCATTCCATTTGTATGGATTTATATGGGAATGGGTTTCTTAGAATCTCGCCATTCATTAGAGGCAATCCCAGGATTCGACCTCCATACCTAAGTTGCCAGTTTTGGCTATGGCTTTCTTAATAGCCCGCCAAACATCAGCAATGCTAGGTTATATTCACTTTCTGGGCCTTGTCATTTGCACTCAGGAAGGTCACAATACAAAGGGAAAAAAAAGTAAAACCGCCTTCTTGAACTTCTCAGTTTTATGTTTCTACATTTTATTTTTTTCCCAAGCCCAAGAATTGAACTCCGGTTCTGGGATATAAGAGTCGGCTGTGGCAAAGATGCCAAGACCTGAGTGCAAGCCCTGTGCTCGGCTAATAATAATAATAATAATAATAATAATAATAATAATAATAATAATAATAATAATAATAATAATAAGGCCCTGGATGGAATTTGCACCATTTTTCAGGAAGCCTTGTATTTGAACTTAGGGTCTGGATAACTCTGTGGCACTGTGGGTGAAGGGGAAAGGATCACCGTCCTTGAATACAAGAAATTCAGATCGGTTCCCAGGGCTTGAATTGAAACCCCAGCTCTGGAAAAAGTAATATTAATATATAAGACCTATTTACATACATAGGTATACTGCATATGTTGTTTATTACATATATATGTTTCTTTTATTACATCATATCACATAGGATATATTTGCATATGGATTATACATCATATTGAGACCCAGGACTTTCACAGAGAAGGAAAAAAAATGTGTCAAGATTGGCTTCTGACTCCAGGAATAAATTTTTGGTCATGCTGGGATTTCAACTCATGGCCTACAATTGCCAATCCAAAAATGGGATCACAATCTTAGCACACCAGCCTCCAGCAAACTGAGCTGCCAGGAATTTCTGAGTACCTGTGATCAATCCACAGGTGTTCCCAATAGTATAAGCATGCATAGAGAAACAGGGAATGTGCAGATATTAAATTGTATATATATATATATATATATATATATATATATATAATACCAATTATTAGTTATTAAATTATGCCTCCATGTAATACTTAGAAAAGCGTTAATTAAAAATTAGTCAATATCCTTCCATTAGGGGAATCATACCATGGATCTAGAATGGAAGATATTAATCCAATAATTTTTGTGTGGCATGAATTTTAATAGAATAGAATCATGAATTAACTGAAAATTTATTTATTACTTGTATAACATTCCATTATCATTCACATGAATAGGAATGAGTCTGTCAGAATCTCCTTCCATTTGTGGGTGGCAGTCCTAGCATTCGAACTCCAGGCCTGGGTAGTTTACTTCGGATGCAAACCATTGGATTGACACCGTGAAGATTTCAGATTGTTACAATTACAAAAAAGAACAATAAGAAGAAACGAAACCCAGGAGCCAGGGGCTTTTGCCTGTAATACTAGCTCCTCAGGAGGCTGAGATGTAGAGAATGCCAATTTGAATTCAGCAAGGGCAAGAAAGCCCGCGACACTTTAATTTCTAAGAGATCACAGGAAAGGAAAACATGAATGGGGCTGTGGCTTAAGGGCAGAGTACTACACATGAGCAAAAGGAGCTCATGGACAGGGCCAAAGCTCATAGTACAAACCCAGAACTGCCCCCTCCCCCCTAAAAGGAGGCAATAATTCCATGTTTCTGTGTATGGATGATGATGGATGGATGATGGATATTCAGCAGGTTGCCCATGCCCAGCCCCCCAACCTGGGCAAGCATGGAAAAGCCCTCAGAGAGTACTAAGTCTGAGCCAGCAGCTTGAACAAAGCATCCTTCTCTGCCATTTAATAACTGAAGTCTTATGTTCTGGCTGAGGTGTCCCATCGGGATACATAGCACACAGTCACTGCCTCCAAGGAGACCACAGTTCCTACATTGTAGGAGTTTTCGAAGGTTCTGGCTCCATATTCTCTATCCCTCTGCAGGATGTGAGCCTAGACCTCTGGGGCCTGGTGGCTATCACTAATTAATCATTCCTCATTGCTAAGTCATAGGCTCGTCCCAAATCTTGGCAAAAATATGAAATAGTAAGCTATTTCTATACCAAAAGAGGTATGCCAATAAATCCCACTCTCATAGAAGTGGGATTTGGGCTGCGAATATGGCTTAGTGGTAGCGTGCTTACCTAGTATGCACTAAGTCCTGGGTTCAATTCCTCAGTACCACAGAAAGAGAAAAAGCCAAAAGTGGCACTGTGGCTTAATTGATAGAGTGCTAGCCTTGAGTAAATAAGCTCAGGAACCTGCACAGAACCTCAGTTCAAGCTCCAAGACTGTCAAAAAAATGAGCCTGGTGAGACATATTTTTTCTGGGACTCAGAGGAGGGCCGAGGATATAGGTAAGCAGTAGGGTAGAGGGCAGGTGCTGGTGGCTCACCCTTGTAAGCTACTTAGGAGGCTGAGATCTGAGAATCCCCATTGCAAGCAGGAAAGTCTATATGAGACACTATTCTCCAATTAAAAACCCAAGAAGCCAGAAGTAGAGCTGTGGTTCAAGTAGTAGAAGGCTAGACTTGATCATAAAAGCTCAGGGATAGGATAGCATCCAGGCCATGAATTCAAACCCCAGGAATGGTACACACACACACACACACACACACACACACACACACACACACACACACACAGACACACACACACACACACACACACACACACACACACACACACACACCATGATAGAGCATTTGCCAGTCAGCCTGCACAAGTTCCATTTCTAGCAACTCAATATTTAAAAAGAGGAAGAAGGGAAGGAAAGACTTGCTCCAGGAGGTGATATAACCAGGGCCAAAATACCACAGGACTTCTAAGATGTGGACAGAGAGCCTCAGGCAGAAGTACAGCATGGGCAAAGGTCCTGAGGTATGCTGTAGAGCAGGTGGTATGGGTAGAATGAAGGTTCTGTTACTACAGAAAAGTCTGGCAGGACGTTCAATGCTGGGTCAATGTTTGTACTTGCGTCACAGGGCAGAGGGTGGGGTCCCAGAATTAGGCCCAGGGGGAATATCAACTTGACTTTTCACCATGGACCCCAGCCATTTCCTGTGGCTAGAAGCCTATTTTTTAGAGCTCCTGACCCTTAGACCTCCTTTGCATGGAGGAGTCAGGGAAAATGCAGGGAAGGACCCTTGCTTAAGAAAAGGTTCTAGCCCAATGCCAGCAATAGCTCAACCCCTGTAAATCCTAGCTATTCAGGAAACTGAAATCAGAGATCATGGGTCAAGCCAGCTCAGGGGAGGAAAGCTAGTGAAACTCTTCTTCCTGATTAACTACCAAGAGCCAGAAGTGGAGCTGTGGGTCAAGTGGCAGAGTGCTAACTTTGAGGGAAAAAGTTAAGAGACCAGAGCCCAGACTCTGAGTTAAAGCCCCAGTACTGGCACGAAAAAATAAAGAAAAGCTTTCAGGAGCTCCTAGTACACTGTGGTGAAAGGCCAGATAAGCCGGGAACTGGTGACTTATGCCTGTCTTCCTAGCTCCTCAGGAGGCTGAGATGTGAGGATTGCGGTTCCAAGCCATCCCAGGGAAGAAAGTCTTGGAGACTCTGACCTCCAAGGAACCTCCAGAAAACCAGAAGGGCTCTGTAGCTCAAGTGGTAAGCTGAAGAGCTGGGGGACAGCGTCCAGGCCCAGAGTTCAAGCCCCATGACCAACCCTTGGTCTGCTTGGACCTTGCTCTGTGGCTCTAGGCAGAGTACTTTCCAGTGGGCCCCTGAGGGTGTCCCAATGTCTAGGTGTCGTACAAGTCTTGGGAGCAGTCTGTTTGGAGGTCATTGCCTACAGAGCGGGCCACACTACCAGAGAAGGGTAGAGTCTTGGGGCATGGAGAACATCAGAATGGCATGTCATGGGTGCAATGTGGATCTGAGCAGTAGTAAATCCACGTCTCAGACCATGGTTCTGGGCCAGGAGGGGCAAGAGCTGCAACATGTCACACCAGGTAATGCCTGCTCTTGGCCTAGGGTGGAAAAGATCTGCTCTGGCATCAGCACACAGGGTGAGCAAGAGTCAGCTTAGCCATGGTCACTTCCCTCAATTAAACTCTAGAGGATTATGGCAAGGGGCCGCATGTCCCCCATCTGGCCACCAGGGAGCAGGAGTCTCCCTCTAGAGGCATTGTCCCTGCGAGTTGTGTTTACTCTTGCTTCACTGGGGCCACCATCATGCTTCAAAAGCCACCCTGGACAGGAAAGTCCTTGAGACTCTTACGTACAATTAACCATCAAAAAGCAAGTGGGGCTGTGGCTCAAGTGGCAGAGCACTAGCCTTGAGCAAGAAAACTCAGGGATAGAGCCTAGGCCCTGAATTCACACACACACACACACACACACACACACACACACACACACACACACACACACACACACACACACACACACGCACGCACGCACACACACACACACACACACACACCACATGCATGCAAAATAAGAGATTTTGACACTGCTATCTTTGGATATTCTCTACCTTTTCACAACTAAGCCTGATGGCTGTTGGCCATCAGGTGTTTGATGCATCCAACACCATCTGGCATCTTTAATTTTGGGGAACAGGATGGTTAGAAGGTCAGTCTTCCCCCATCCCAGCTCCTTGATTGGGTCATGGTCTATCCAGGCCCTTTTTGGCTCCTTTTACAGACTTGCCAAGATGCCTTCAAAAGGCATCACATGCTGGGCACTGGTGGCTCATATCTGTCATCTGAGATACTCAGGAAGCTGAGATCTGGGGGATCATGGTGCCAAGACTGCCTGGGCAGGAAAGTATGTGAGACTCTTATCCTCAATGAATCATCAGAAAACAAGAAGAGTCCCTGTGGCTCAAGTGATAGAGTGCCAGCCTTGAGAAAAAGACCTCAGGGACAGCACTCAGGGACAACAACAACAAGGAGAGGCATTGCATGTTGGCTTTGGGATTGGCATGGGCCAAATATAATTGGAATTTTCAAGTGCTCCAAGACAAAGCAGTACCTCCTTTAGTACCATGCTTCTCCATCTTTTCTCACACTCTGGCCTTGGCCCTACTTTGGGTCAGCATGGATTTGGCTTGATGGGAGGGCTCCAAGGAGGAAGATCCCAGAGCAATTGCCCCAGCTCCTTCCCCTGCTCACCCTGCTGCTTTTGTCCTTTGCCATAGACCTTCTTCCTGGAATCTATGCATGAGGTCATCACCGACACCATTGTGGCGGGGCAGTCAGAGGTGGAAGTTGGTCTGGGACTAGGAGCTGCTACCCTGTGTGTGGGCTAAGGACAAATCTGATCTTTATTTCATCCTGAGTTTGAAGTGATAGGGAGACAGTGTAGACTCCACATTGAATCAGGTAATATTGGAGTCTAGAAGAACACTTGTGTGGGGTAGGCTGTGGGGCTCAGGGCACTATTCTTCTTGGTACTCCTCTCTCAGGACTCCCTCTCCCTCTCTCATCCCTAAATGGTAGAAGAGAAACTTCAACTAAGGAGGTCAAAGAGACAGGGGAGTATTTCTCTGTGAACCATACTTGTGCTTCATATTCATCCTAGCCTCTCCTTCCTATTTATCTGAGGAATGGCCATATGGGTTTGGGAGGGGGGAGAATCATCCTAGCTGAGAATGTGGCTCAGTGGTAGAGTGGTCGCCTAGCATGCCTGACACCCTGGGTTCAATTCCACACAGAAAAAGCTGAAAGGGGAGGTGGGGCTCAATGGGTAGAGTGCCAGCTTTGATAAAAAAAAAAAGAGCTCAGGGGCTGGGAAGGTGGCTCAGTGGTAGAGCGCTTGCCTTGCATGCTCAAGGCCCTGGGTTCGATTCCTCAGCACCACGTAAGCAAAAAGAAAAAGCCGGAAGTGGAGCTGTGGCTCAAGTGGTAGAGCGCTAGCCTTGAGCTGAAGAGCTCAGGGACAGCGCCCAGGCCCAGAGTTCAAGGCCCCACGACCGGACCCAAAAAAAAAAAAAAAAAAAAAAAAAGAGCTCAGGGAAAGTAGCTAGGCCCTAAGTTCAAGCCCCAGGACTGGGAGAACAAATCTTTGTTGTAGGCTTTTCTTCCCCTTGAAAACAATTTATTGTTTGGGATAAGCATAACATGGGTCTCTTCCCTGGCCACCAATGGGCCATTAGATGTCCCTTGAATTGGGGCTGCTTCCCGGCAGCCTCTGCCCTACCTGACCTGAAGTATACCCTTCCCATCTCACAGCAGATGGAGGCCTAAGAGAAGGCCACCTGGCCACCCACTTCTGGTGGCTGCCTTGGCTTTTGAGAGTCAGTATTTCTCATAGCGAGTCATCATCCACATCAGTCTACGGAAGAATAGGAGGGAGTGCTCCTTGCCCAAGTCCACGAGCTCTAGGCTGCTCTGGGTGTGGGTCATCTGCTGTAGAACGTGCTCTGTGGGGGAGTCATCTACGAGGTAGTGAACCCCGACCACTACTCTGGCAGTGTCCAAGTTGTCTTAAAGTTGCAATTCTTCAAAACCTTTGTGCTCCTCACTCATTTCACCCACCCTGGAGCCTGAGGCATCTGGAGCAGTGGGGGGGAGGGCTCAGCCTGTGCTGGCATCTGGAGCCCACTGTCCACTCCTTCCCCTGCGAGGAGTAACAGCAGCTCCTGCAGCTCTTTCTTCTTCTCCATCTTCTCCTGTGTGAGCCGGCACACACGCTTGGCTTTCTCTTGACACAGCTCATCCAGGATGAACATTTGCTCCTTACATGCCACAAGGGACTCCTTGACATTTGTGGATGTGTGCCAACAACTTGCTGCATTGATTGTGGAGCTCATCCGCGGGACTATGGATGTCCACTTCATCATACAAGTCGTGGACAAGGCAGATTTTCTTCTCGGACACCCACGTGTCCCAATTCCCATCCCCAAGCCGGCTGTGGTGGCAGCTCACGGGGCGGGGGTGCCTGTGCCTCCAGCTCTGTCTGACACTGAGCTGCAGGATTGGCCATGCAACTGCACTGGGGTCACTGCTACTGCAGCAGGAGTTTCCTCCTGTGGATCTCAGCCTCTGAGAGCACTTGCAGAGCCACATCCTTGTAGGTCTGGGGCATGTCTCCATCCTCTGCGATGCTCACTTTGTGGAGGAGTCACCTCCTCAACTTTTGCTTCTCCAGGGCCCACAACTTCCCCTCCCCAGTGAAAGCCAGGCTCAGCTGGGCCTGCAGGTGCTCCTCCTGTGGTCTGGTCACTTCTAGGAACTTGGGAGTATCCTGCCACTTTGGGGGCACCACGTGCTTCCCCCAGTTGGTCGGGCCTGCACTTGCTTCAGCTGCTCTAGCAGCTGGGTCTGCCTCTGCAAGTGCTGCTGCAGGGCCTCCTTCTTGGAGTTCAGCTGCTCATTGGAGGCAATGTGTTGCTCACAGGTGGCTCTGAGCTCCAGAATGCTGGTGAGCTCCTCCTTCTCATAGCTCACCTTGTGGAGAGCATCCCACACCAGGGCCTGCTCTATCTATGGGTCACACACACATGCGCATCGTGGGGTCTCGGGGATCTACTGCCAATCCTTGGCCTTCTCATCCAGTCTCCATATTTGCTCCCGCTGCTCCACATTCTGGAGACCGAGCCTCTGGTTTTCCTGGACCTGGATGTGAAGTTGTTCCTCCAGGTTTTTCAACTCCATCTGCATGCAGTAGGCCTGGGCCTGCAACTGCCACTCGGCCTGAGATGGTCCTGTGGAGGGCCGAGGCTCTGCCAGCATCCTTCTCAGTTGCTCCAGCTCATTCTCTAGGGCTAGCACCTGCCTCGCCCTTTGCTCCTTCTCCTCTGTCAGTTGGTTCACCTGCTTGGTCAGCCACTGAGCCTCCTCCATCCATGTGGACCTCTCAATGCTCAGGCTCTCCATCAAGGTGTCTCTTTCCAGAATTGCTGAAGTCACCATCCAGCTCAGGTTTTCCAGTAGTCTCTTTACCTCACGCCCCACCAGCACTTGTTGAAACTTGCAGATTCTGTTTTTCCTGTTGCTCTTCTTTGTCCAGATCGCTTCCAGCTTCTCCTGCAACTCTGTGTTCAATTGCTCCAGGTCATTGAAGCTTCTGGTCTTTTCCTTGAGTTGAAATGTCACATCATTCAGCTGTATGAAGGACATTTCTGTCTCCTTCTGTGCAGCAGCGACTGCTATCTCCAGCTCCAACACGTTACACCCTGTGGCCTGCAGGTGGCTGGTTAGAGCTTCTTGCTCCATTTCTCTGTCGTTGACCTCCTGCTTCACTAGCCCAGTGCAAATTATAAATTGCTTTCTGCCAAAACCAACCTCTGTATGGGTGGCTTTTGGATGTCTAGCTCTGTTTTTGGTAATTCGTGCACCTGGGCTATCTTGTCCCTCTGTTTCTCCCGTCGATCCTGCAGGTCAGTCTTTTCCAGCTTCAGTGGTTGGATCTTGGCATAGCATACCTGGTTTCTTCTTTTGCTGTGGTCCAGGGCAGGCACCATGTGTCGGTAGCAGCTCTAAAGATCCTTGGTGCTATAGGGACCCTTGACACTCTGGACCCTGGTGACTATGACTGTGTCCAAAGGCAAGGGAGTCCCGCGGTCAGCATCACCTTTGGCTGGACCCTCTGGTGAATCACCTTCCCTACTGGTGTTTGTCTTGAAGACCCCCCCTTTTTTCGTGTTCTTTGTTTTCTTGAATGTTGCAGGTCTGATGGGAGAATTCTTCTGCCGGTATTCTGGTTTCTTGCCCACAGCTCTCATGGATTCTTGTTTCAGACATCTGAGCTCTGGTATGGGAAAGATGGGCTGGCCAAGTTCCTAGGCTCTGGGAAATCCTCTATTCTCCCACTCACTGACTAGGACGTCAATTTCGACTCTACTCCAAAGTGGACTAGAGTTCTTGCTCACCACTCAGTAACCTCTACCTTCCTCAACTGCTAGTGGTGGTGTCAACCAACAGAGGGAATCCTGGTGCTGGACAGCATGGAATGTGGGCGTGGCCACAATTGTTGTTTCCCCTTGCTCAGAAAGAACCATGAAAGCATGGGGGTGTGGTGCAAATCTTGTGATGCAGGCAAAATGGATGGAGTCAAGATGACAGCAGCTCCCCCAGCCCTTTTCCCAGGGAACTCTGTCCAATTCAGTTGAGGACAAGAGGGTGATCTGCGGACAAGAGGATGGCTGCAGAGATTGTTGTGTATGTCTGTTTGTTGCCAGTCCCAGATCTTGAACTCAGGATCTGCGCAGTCTGTGAACTGCTTTTGATCAAGGCTAGCCCTCTACCGCTGGAGCCACATGGCTCTACTTCTGGCTTTGTGGCACTGAAGTTGGACAGGGGTCTCAAGGACTTTCTTGCCTAAAGTGACTTTGAACATGATCCTCCTATCACAGCCTTGTAAGCATCAATGAGGACTGCTGAGAGCCAATGGTGCCTGCCTAATCATTGGTATTTCTGTTCTTGGACAGACCAGTGAGTTCCCTATCCTTGGGATTAAGTGGTGGGAGCTGGAGCCCACAGTTGGAATCCTGGTCCTGCCACCTGCAAATGGAAAGACATCCTTAGAAACTCATTCCTATCTATATGAATACCAGTGGAATGTGATGTATGTTATGATTGAATGGACAGTTCTTAAATAATTCTAGGATAAAATTATACACAACTATATTAGAGAACACTGATCGATTTTAATCAATACTTTATGAAGCATTTAAACAATCACATTCATTAACTGGAGGCATAATGAAATACCTAAGAATTGGGTGTCACATGGTATAAAGGTGCCATTTTTTCTGCCAGGACTGGGATCGGAACTCATGGTCTGGGTAACTCTGTTGCACTGTTTGGAAAGGGGAAGCTAGCCTTTTTGAAGTCAAGAAATTCATGTCTGTTCCTTAGGTCTGAAATCGATCCCCAGCACTAGAATACATCCTATTTGTGTACATTTTAAATATATAATTTATATTTACATTCATAGGTTGATTCCATATTGCGTTCAATGTAGTTATTCATTTTATTTTTTGTTTGATTCATGTATTTGTGGGGCACATGGGCAAAAAAGATGGCGGTGAGAGGAAGTTGAGAGGTCACAGCTGGAGTTGTTTACCTTAAAATCTGATTGGATAAAGCTTAGGTGCATGATAGGGTGTGACCTTTTCAGTGATTGGTTGGTTCCTTTCCTTCCCCTTCCATGCCACGCAGTTTTTCCCTTTAAAAGATGCTTTCTGTGTGGTAATAAATGAGTTCTTGCTTGACTTGACTCCCCGCTTTGTCTGAATGTCTCCAGGGCTAAGGGGAGGGGGAACCAGCGAGCAAGTTCACTTCTATTTCCTCGGACCCCATCCGTCTTTCTTAGGGCGGACAAAGATCCGACATATATTGACTATTTAATTGACTAATACAGCACATAGAACATAGATTACATTGATTAAATAGGATATAGGTCTGCATATGTATTCCACTTATACCTGACACCTCGGAGTTTCACAGAAAAGGAAAACGTGTCACCATCAGTTTCTTACTTCATGATTCATTGTTTGGGCGTGCTGGCATCTGAACTCATGGCCTACAGGGACAAATTCATGAAAGGGTGTGTGTCAGCATGCCATCCTGGGGCAAATTGAGCTGATAGGCAGTTCCTAAGATCTGAGATCGAGAACAAGGGGTTGACAAAACACGTACAGATTGACATGCAG
The DNA here is from genome assembly GCF_024711535.1 of Dipodomys merriami. Classification (NCBI taxonomy): domain Eukaryota; kingdom Metazoa; phylum Chordata; class Mammalia; order Rodentia; family Heteromyidae; genus Dipodomys; species Dipodomys merriami. The sequence continues at coordinate 57,163 of NW_027202925.1, read as the reverse complement.
ATTGTAGTACGCTAATAAATATATATCTTTATGGAGTGCCAGAGATGTCTATCCATTGTTCATTTCTATAGACTACATTCCTACAAATTCTTGGGTATTTATTATGTCTCCAGGTAATTTATGTTATCATTTTCATCTTTAATTAACTATTAAGTAAATCAGTGTCCTGAAATTATTGTGTCCTTGTGAGAAATAATATTCTTTTAATGCTTCATATGATATTAAATAAAATCAACCAACTGGCTGAAATCACGATGTCTAATTGTATACAAGTATCATTCATGAGCATCTCATTCAACTGTGACATTGATAACATTCCATGGTTATTCCTGTGGATAGGAACGAGCCTCTTAGGATTTCCCACCATCCAGAAGTGGCATGACTGGTATTCGAAATGTAGGCCCCTGTTGCTGGGCGGTACTATGGCTTCTCCAATGGCCTGCAATTAAAAAATCATATTTAGCTCCCTAGTTTGCAATTCATGCCATTTTTTCTGCCAGGCCTGGGATTTGAACTCAAGGTCTGGGCAAATATGCAACACCATGAGGGAAGGGAATCTGACCATGCTTGAAGACAAGAAAGGCAGGCCTGTTCCCTAGGCCTGAATTCAAGCCTCAGCCTGGAAAACATACTCCTTATATCCATTTTAAAGATAAGATTTATACTTCCATACAGATATTCCATATTTTGTTGGGTGTGGTTATTCATTTTATTTCTTGTTTTATTCATTTATTTACCATTTATTTTATTGACTCTGATGACCCCTCTAACATTTATTACATTGTTTACATCTTATTTCACAGCACCCAGATTTGTCTATATGTTCTCCATCATGCCTGACACCGAGGAATTTCCCAGAAAAGGAAAACATGTGTCATACTTGGCTTCTTACTCCAAGATTAAATTTTTGGCAGTGCTGGGATATGATCTCAGGGATTAGCAAGCCCAATTCATGAATGGATGAGTGTGACCACGGCAGCCTCTAATCAATGAAGCTGTCAGGTGGTTCCCAGGTGCTGAGAACCAGTCCCAGATTTGGCCAAAACAGTGATACATGGACAGGCAGAGGGTGGTATACAAATAAATATGTATTGGTAAAGAGCACCAGAGCCATCTATCTATGATTGAAGGACACTTATTATGTTCCTACCAACTCTTAGGCATTTATTAGACCACCATTTAAGGAATATTATTCTTTCCATGAATAATAATCTATTAATTAAGATCAATCAGTGTCCTAGGATTATTGCTTCCAATTTTAGACTAGACCAAAGCATGAACTACCCTCAATTGGTATTCCTATGCATACATAAGAATGAGTCTTTTGTGGTCTCCTGCCATTGGTAGGTGTCAGGACCGGGATTTGAACCCAGGACCAATGTTGACAGGTTGGCCTATGGATTCCCTGATAGCACACCAGCATTTAGATATGGCAGGTCAGGTTCACTTTGCAGCCATGTCATTCAGACCCAGCATGGTCACCTTGCAAATTAAAAAATGTAAAACACCCAGGCCTCTGCAGCTTGACACTTTTTATGCTATGTTACTTATTTTTCTTCTTGCAAGCCCTCTGGACCTAGGATCCCTGGATTTTCTATGGGTCCAAGGGTGTACCCCACACTAGAGCAATTGAAGCTGAGGCAGAGTTGCCACTACCTGAGCTCAAGCCCCATGTCGGCAAAATAAAGAATAATAAAAAAATGATTTAAATTAAAAAGAAACAAAGCTCCCTGGTTTGGAATTTCTACCAGTTTTCTTTCCTAGCCTGGGATTTGAACTCAGGGTCTTGGTAAATATGTAGCAATATGAGGGAAAGTGCAGAGTTGCCACAACTTGAGTTCAAACCCCATACAAATCCAAAAATAAAAATTAAGTCAATAAGCTCGGCAGGGGGAGTATTTGTGAAATGGGAGGGAAGGGATGGTAGGGGGAAAACAAAGGAGGAGGCAACAATGCTCAATAGGAAATGTACTCATTACCATGCTCATTTAACTGTAACCTGTCTGTACAACATTTTTACAACAAAAAAATGAAGAAAAGTAGTGCTCAATAGAAACATTTTGGGGGTAAGAGAAAGATGTCTGAATAGATGTACAAAATGTTAAACTGCTTTTTACAAAAATGTTCAGTATGTCACTGAATAAACATAACTGCTTCCATTAAAAAAAATTGTCACTATCTTGGAACTTGAGCCAGTATTTCCATCACTGCTGGGATTTGATCTCACCATCCAGGTAACTGTTTTGCACCATGGGTGAAGACCAAGCTTACTGTCCTTGAGGAAAAGAAATTCAGGCTAGAGTTACAAGGGTCTTAATGAAGGCCCTGCAATGGAAAAAAATATTTCTATATATGGGTAATATATGACATATATTTTCATATGTATGTGTATTACATATTATGATTTTTATTATTGATTTTTGTAATTATTTTATTTTTTACTTGATTCATTTATTTATTGTATATATTGTATTTAGTATTATTACACACATAATATTTAGTACATTTTGTACATCCATTATAAATTTATACACAATAATTTAAGACATTGATTCTTTTTTCATTAATACTTTGTTGTGTTGAAACACGATACATAATTAAATGGAAGCATTTGTAACAGTCTTCACATGTTTAGAGTCTCTCCCAAGTATGAGCTTTGTGTTCTTTATCTTTGGAACCTTCAAAAAGGAATTTCTTTAGATGATTTTTACTCACAAGTCTTTTCTTGGGGATAGGCAAGTTGAGGGATAAAATTGTAAGGGTGGGGCTAGAAATGTGGCTTAGTGGTAGAGAGCTGGCTCAGGATGCATGAATGCTAGGGTTTGAATCCTCAGTGCCACATAATCAGAGTGGCTCAAGTAGCACAGCCTTAGGCTTGAGAAAAAGGAGCTCAGAAACAGTACCCAGGGCCTAAGATCAAACGTCTGGACTTTCAAAAACAATAGGCCAGATGCCTGTGGCTCACAACTGGAACCATAACTTCTCAGGAGGCTGAGATCTGAAGACCACAGTTCAAAGACAGCCTAGGCAAGGAAAACCTGTTAGGCTCTTATCTCCAATGAACCGCAAAAAGACCACATCTGGTGTTGTGGGACAAGTGGTAGAGAGTTCGCCTTGAGCTGGAGGGCTCAGGGACAGTGCCCAGCCTTGAGTTTGAGACACAAAAGTGGAAAAAAGTGAGGGTTAAGCGAAGTACTTTTGTTATTTGCTAATTAGGATAATATTCTCTGGAAAATGAATGCTCATGTACACCAGAATTGGAGTCAGAGCTCAAGGTTCAAGTGTAGCCCATCTATATACATAGCCTCTCAGACTCTAGCATTATAACCTTGTGTCCTACAGGGTTCTGAAAGGTCCATTGTTGAAAGGCTTAATATGCTGCCCAAGCCCTTTGTGATAAGCAGTTGACTTGTAATGCCAATGTAATTATATTTCTGAATCTAGCAGAGCACCAGTAGCTAACGCCTGTCACCCTAGCTCAGGATGCTCAAGTCTGAGGATCACAGGGTGAAGCCAGTCAAGTTAGGAAAGTCTGAACCTCTGAATTCCACTTCTGAAAGGTCAGATGTTCAAGAGCTTCCTGTGTTTCCATTGGTGATGAGACGTTACCCGTACGCTAAAGGTTCTTAGACTTCTTGAGCTATAGAAGCAGGAAAGAAATATTATTAACCCATCCTTGGTTCAAATGAAGTTCTCAGCATCCAAGCACTAGTCCTGTTTGCAGGAAGTACTCCAATGTAACAATATTTGAATGCAGAAAACAGTTGCAAAAGCCAGGCTAGGTGAAGAGAAAAAGGCATGCAGGGTTAGGAGGCAGAATGTACACACTCAACATTCCAGGCATGGCCAGCAATGAGGGGAAACATGAAACATTTGTCAGAGTCACACAAGGGTCAGGCTTTTCTCAGCCTCTTCAAACAATGCCAGTCCATCTCCTTCCTTCATTCTCCACTTCATTAATGCAAATCCCCCATCTAAGTAGAGGCAAGGCCTTTTCTCTTCTGTCTCCAAGCACCTCAGTTAGAACTTGGCTCTGCCCTCTTGACTCTGGGGCCCTTGGCTACCTAAGAAGTTGAAAGAGACAGTCTTCCTGATCTCTGTTTGTGTGAAGGCCATGTTGGTGTCCTGGCACACTGCAGAAGGACTAATGATTGGAAAGTCTTCCTTACTTTCCTCCTGACATCCAAGTCCAGATTCATCTATCATATTTCTATCTATCTATCTATCTATCTATCTATCTATCTATCTATCTATCTATCTATCTATCTATCTATCTATCTATCTATCTATCTATCTATCTATCTATCTATCTATCTATCTATCTATCTATCTATCTATCTATCTATCTATCTAATCTATCTACTTACCTACCTACCTACCTACCTAAGTAGCTATTTCTTTGCCAGTTGTTGGGTTGAATGCAAGGCCTGGCACTGTCTCTAGCACACTACCACTTGAGCCACAACACCAATTCTGGTTTTTTTCTTGAATGTGCTACTAAGGAATTGAACCCAGGGCTTCTTGCATGCTAGGCAAGCATTCTCCCACTAATCCACATTCCCAGCCCCTTCATCTTTTTCTTAATGTTAGTTTTTACATAAGTATGCTACCATTTTACGTCTCCAAGTTTAATTTTCAGAATACCGGTTACTTTTAAGAAAACTGATCTTCTCTTCCCCTGCCTGGTTTGTGATTCTTCCTGCGTAGGCCTCAAAATAAAATGTAAATAAAGGTTGTTGAGGGTGACCTGCTTTAAGTGGATGGCTGCACAAATTGTTGGGTATGTCTGTTTGTTGCCAATGCTGGACCTTGAACTCAGGATCTGGGCACAGTCCGTGAGCTGTTACTACTTAAGGATAGACCTCTAACACCGGAGCCATATGGCTATACTTCTGGCTTTGTTGGTCCTGAAGTTGGACAGGGCTCTCAAGGACTTTCCTCCCTAGGGTGACTTCAACCATGATCCTCCTATCACAGCCTTTTAAGTATCAAAGAGGATTGCTGAGAGCCACTGCTGCCTGCCTAATCATTGGTCTTGCTGATGTTCTTGGACAGACAAGTGAGTTCCCAATCCTCGGTTTGAAGTGGTGGGAGCTGAAGCCCACAGTTCGAATCCTGGTCCTGGCACCTCCAAATGGAATTTGATGTATGTCTTGATTGAATGGGCAGTTCATGAATGATTCTAGGATAAAATTATCCACAATTATATTATAGTACACTGATGGATTTTAATTAAAACTTTATGAAGCAATTAAACAATCACATTCACTAACTTGAGACATAATACCTAAGAATTGGGCATCACATAATAAAGAGATGCCATTTTTTCTGCCAGGATATTTTTTAGTTAATTGTTGTATTGCGTTTTCTGAATGTAGTTTGGTATATGAAAGTAGGATATATTAAAGCTGACCAGAAAATCAATTATTCAGTTTTTATCAGAAATGTTTATAGCGAAATTTAGAGATAAATCCAAACTATATATATTTGAAGACAATGCTTGGTTAGTTCTCTTCTCAAATTCCCCATTCCCTTCATGAGAATAATACACATTGTAAGGTAATGCTTAGAATGTTTTGGTGAAGCAGGTTGACTTTATACCAGTGAGTTACTCTATCTGCATTTGTTTACTTTATATCCAGAAAAGCTAAACTCTTACTTTATCATTTTCCTTAGGCTTTATACTCAGATTTAATCTCTGATGGGTGACAAATAAAGATATAAACATTTTTTAACAGTGGCCAGATTTAGGCTGAGGAGTCTCGGTACAATGATACTCATGCAGATAGGCCTTATAAGTCATGGGACCCTGATATCAAAATGATAACCAATGCTTACTGGTGTCAAGCTTATGAGATTTTGTGTATTATATAGTGGTTATTTGAATGTTTTTGAATCAACATAATTTCATGGGTTAGGAACTGAAGTGAGACATTTTACTCAGAACAAAATTTAAGGAGGCATCCAAAATTAGTTACCAAGATATACATCGTGTAACACAATGTTTTGAAAATGCAAACTAAAGGAAATAATTTATGAAAAACATCAACATATACAATAAATACAGAATCACTATGACAGATTTTTCTTTTACCCCAGTTGCAATACGGCTTACATGATGACTTTTCTGGTGATAAGTTTAGTTAGGTCTTGATATTTAGTTAGAGAATTTATGTTCTTTCATATATTCATTTGTCAGATCAAAGAGGAAATGAATTCCATGCCAGAGTCAACATCCATAATAATGTTACAGATGTATCCTGCTACTTTGCCAAAGTTTCAAATCCGCTCGAAAAACTTGGTTCCTTTTTTGGATCTAAATAAATAGGTATACAATTTTGTCAGTACTAGAAATATTTTGAACACCATTTGTTAAACTATTATTTTCCAGAAACTCCTCTCTTTTCATGAGATTTTTAATTTCATTTATGTCATGTGTTGATGTTTTCCCTTACATAAGCCACATTCAGTCTTCTACAAAGTGTAATTTGGAGTAGTTTAAAATTATGGACACTCATGTACATTGCTCAGATTCTATTATTTGCATATTTTTTCTTGTTATACCAGTAGGCATTAGTTCTCAGAATGGATGCTATTGGACTTATTCATTACATTTCTGAATTTTTTACATACGTTATGATTCTGTTATTTTATTGTGTTAAATATGTGCAGATCTCACTCCGCATACAGTCACATTTGTTTTAAACAATTTGATCCATTCAAAGGAATTACTATATTAGGTTCATCTAGAAGAGTTTAATTACAAATTAACACAACTGCATTTATGAGACACAGTTATTTTTACGGCTCTACTCCAAGTTAATACGTATTTGAGGTTTTGTGCTTAAAAAAATGCGCAAAACATGTTTTGGTCCCTGGGGGAGTTCTACTTTGTTGGTTGTTTTTCCAGTTGTAGTGACTTCAACATATGTGCGCATTTTATTTCAATTGTTTTATGTCAATGATTTGTTTCATATAACAGAAATTGCAAAAAGAATCAGTGATTTAGAACTTTTCCAAAAAGAATTTTAAGAGAGACTCTTGAAATTGTGTGACATCTTGGAATGGGCAGGTCTTCATAATGGAGGTAGTAGCAGAATAACAGACATTGTTTGATGTGATTTTAATTCTTCCTCCTCTTGCCTCACTATTTCCAATGGTATTATATTACTTCAAAGTCTTTAGTGGAAAGAAAGTATTTTCATCTGTTTAAACCCAGAATTTTTGGTTTAATTGGGACACATTACACATTAATATATCATTTTAACTCAAAAATCTTTCCTTCATTTAAAATCACAGATGTGAATTTATAACGCTAAAGTAGCAACTACTAATTTATACGAAATGGTCCATATTATTTTCACTTCACATTATATGTAATATAGAGTGTAATAATAATAATGAGTAATAGAGTATGTAACAATTGACTTTGAGGAAAGTAAATTACTGTGGATTTTTGTGAGATACTGAGTAATAATAAAACTTATATTTGAATCTATTAAAAATTCCAAGTTACATCTAAAAATAACTTATAGTTATAAACTAATGCTGAAAATATAATACTGTTTATTAGAAAAAGCCAGAAGTTTTCATAAGTTTGCTTTTTAAAAATTGTCTTGAATCTGGGCTTTGGTGGCTCATGCCTGTAATCCTAACTTCCCAAAAGTCTGAGATGTGAGGATAGTGGTTCAAAGCCAGACTAGGCAGAAAAGTCTGTGAAACTTTTATCTCCAATATATCTCTTGAAAACTAGAAACAGCACGGTGGCTCAAATGGTACAGTGCTATCTGTGAGCTGAAGAGCTGAGGGACAGTGCCCAGGCCCAGCATTCAAACCCCAGGACAGACATAAAAATTGGCATGGATTTTTACTTTGTTATTTCATGATTTTTTAATGTAAACATACAGAGGGTTTTAAAATTACATGAAGAAAGTAATGAGTATATTTCTTTTTTTCATTTTATTTTATTTTATTTTTGTGAACATAATGTACAGAGGGGTTACAATTACATGGGCAGGATAATGTGTATATTTCTTATCAAGCATTGCAGCCTCCTCCTTTGTTTATCCTTCACATCCCTTCCCAGCCTACCCCCCCCACCTAATCTTCCCCCCTCCTCCCCCTCACCAACGTTGTAAAGCTCATTTTCGACATGACAACTTGTACTTCTCATTGTTGCAACAGGTCCACCTGAATCCTTAAACGACTTGTTTGTCCCCATCTCCTCCACAAGTTATACTGACATCAAATATTGTGAAGGCAGGGGTTATACTGTGGGGTAGGGACATACAAAGCAACAAAGAAATAATCTTATAAATGCGTTAGAAACAAATGCATGAAAGAAAAAAAACATTAAAATACATATCTATGGGTTCCTTTTCCTAACATCACTTTATCTGACCTTTTCTGCTTGACTCATACATATACTAGATATTGCAAATAAGGAGAAACCATGGGACCTATGTTTCTTTGGGCCTGGCTTACTTAATTTAATAGGATTTTTTCCAATTTTTTTTCCATTTCCTAACAAATGGGGCAATGTCATTCTTTCTGATGGAGGCATAGAATTCCATTGTGTATATATACCACATTTTCTTGATCCATTCATCTACTGAGGGGCATCTAGGTTGGTTCCATATCTTAGCTATGGGAAATAATGCTGTAATAAACATAGTTGTAATGGTAGCTTTAGTGTGCTCTTGTTTGATCAAGCATTATTGCCTCCTCCCTTGTTTCCCCTTTCCATCCCATCCCATCTCCCTTTATGCCCCCCGCAAACCACACCCCCCTGCCAAATTTGTAAATTTCAATTTTCCACATATAATATTGTACATGTCATTGTTGCAATGGGTCCACCTGTATCCCAAGTTGATGTTCTGTTCCCCTCCTCAAATTATACCAACATCAAATACAGTGAAAATAGAGGTTAAACCATGGGGGAGGGACAGACAAAGCAACAAAGAAATCATCTTTTAAATATGCTAGAAACAATAGCAAGAAAGGAAAACCATTTGAGTCCTTAGCTTGGTGTTCATTTCACATAACATCAACTTGTCTGACAGTTTGTGTTTATCTCCGACATATACTAGTTATTGCAAATAAAGCAAACCTTGGAACCTATGTTTCTTTGGGCATGGATTACTTCACTTAATATAATTTTTTCCATGGCTTTCCATTTCCTAACAAACGGTCCAATGCCATTTTTTCTGATGAAGGCATAGAATTCCTTTGTGTATATATATACCATATTTTATTGATCCATTCATCTATTGAGGGGCATCTGGGTTGGTTCCATATCTGAGCTATGTTAAATAATGCTGCAATAAACATATTTATGCTGGTAGATTTAGTATGGTCCTTTTTGTGATCATTTGTATAAAAGCTCAAAAGTGGGATTGCTATGTCATAGGGGAACTCTATGTGGAGGAACTCTTTTGAGGAAGCTCCACACTACTTTCCAACGTGGTTATACAAGATTACAGTCCCACCAACATCCCATCCAGCTTCTGTTATATTACATTATAGCCATTCTAACTGGGGTAAGGTGGTATTTCAGTGTAGTTTAGATTTGCATTTCTTTTATTGCTAGGGAGGTTGAGCATTTTTTCATGTGTCTATTGGCCATCCTTCTTTGCTATTCAGAGAGGTTTCTTTTTAGTCTTTAGCCCACTTATTTATTGGGCAGTTGTTTCTTTGAGGATTTGTTGTTGGGGGATTTAATTTTTTTGAGTTTCAGGTATATTTTAGATAGGAGACCCATGTCTGTTGTATGGATAGTGAAGATCTTCTTCCAATCCATGGGCTTACTATTGATCTTGCTAGTTTTGTCCTTTGCCATGCAGAAGCTCTGCAATTTCATACAATTACATTTGTCCAACCTTTCTTTGATTTGTTGTGTTTCTGGTATCTATTAAGAAAATTTTGGCCTGTGCCAAGGAGACATAGGTTACCTCCTAGTTTGTCCTGCAGTGTTTTCATGGTGTCTGCTTTGACTCCGAGGTCTTTCATTCATTTGGAGTTGATTCATGTGCAGTGTGATATATATATATGGATCTAGCTTTAGTTTTCTACAAGTGATTAACCAATTTTGTCAGCACCATATACTGAAGAGGCTGTCTTTCTTCCATTCTATTATTTTAGCTCCCTTATCGAAGATTAGGTGGCTATAGGTCTGTTGGGTCATTTCTGGCTTTTCAATTCTATTCCATTATTCCTGAGGTCTGTTCTTGTGCCAATACCTAGCTCTTTTGATTACTATGGCTTTGTAGTAGAGTTTGAAATTTGGTATTGATATTCCTGCAGCACTGTTCTTTTTGTTAAGGATCATTTTTGCTATCCGGGGTCTTTTATTGTTCCATATGAATTTTTAGATTGCCTCTTCTATTTTCTTGAGGAATGTGTTTGTAATATTGATAAGTATTGCATTGAATTTTTAGATAGCCTAGGGAAGTATTGTCATTTTCACGATGTTGATTCTTCCAATCCACAAGCATGGGAAGTTTTTCCACTTTGTAAGTTCCATTTTGATTTCCTTTTTCAGGCTTTTAAAGTTTTCATCATAAAGATCCTTCACTTCTTTGATTAATTCCTATGTATTTTATTTTTTTGTGGGGCAATAATGAATGGAGTTGCTTTCCTGATTTCAGCCATGCTTTTCTCATTGTTGGCATACAGAAAAGCCATTCATTTTTGAGAGTTAATTTTTCCCCTGCTACTTTGCCAACCTTTTGAATCAGCATGAATAATTTGAGAGTTGAGTCGGTGGGATTATTTAAACACAACATCATGTCATCTGCAAATAGGGAGAGTTTTATATCATCTTTCCCTATTTGGATTCCTTTTATGTTTGCATCCTGTCTTATTGCTGTAACTAGGCATTCTAATAGTAAATTGAAGGGAAGTGAAGAGATTGGACATCCTTGTCTTGTTCCTGAGTTAAGAGGAAATGGCATTATTTTTCCACCATTAAGTATAATGATGTCTGTAGGTTTGTCATATACAGGCTTTATTGTGTTGAGGAATGTTCCCTGGATTCATAGATTTTCCAGAGCCTTCATCATAAAGGGGTGTTGGATGTTGTCAAAGGCTTTTTCTGCATCTATTGAGATAACCATGTTCTTATCCTTGCTCTTGTTGATGTGACGAATTATATTAATTTATTTGCAAATATTGAACCAGATTTACATCCCGGAAATAAATCCTATATGATTTTTTGGAGGAATTGTCAAAGGGGATTGGCCAAAAATTGTTGAGAAGTTTTTCATCAATGTTCATCAAAGAAATGGGTCTATAATTCTTTCTTTGTTGAGTCCCCGCTTGTTTTGGGGATGAAGGTTATGATGGCTTCATAGAATGAATTTGGTAGAGTTGGAGGAGTATAGGTGTGAGCTCTGCTTTGAAGGCCTTGTAAAGTTCTGCTGTAAATCCATCTGGTCCTAGGCTTTTCTGAGATGGGAGGTCTCTTATTGCTGTTACTATTGCTATGCTTGATACGGGCATGTTAAGTTGATTTAACTCATCTTGGTTGAGTTTTGGCACGGAAACTCAATGGCATGGAAATGGCTAGGAAAAGGTCCATTTCTGCCAGGTTCTTAAACTTATTAGCATAAATGTTTGAGAAGCATTCCCTTATAATGTTCTGAATCTTGGTTGCTTCTCATTCCCATTCTCATCTCTGAGTTTGTTTATTTGTTATGTTCTCTTCTTTTTGAAACTATTTGCTAAGAGTATGTCAATTTTTTATTTTTTTCAAAGAAACAAATCTTTGTTTTGTTGATTCTTTTGATGGTAATTTTGGGTTCTAATTCATTTAATTCTGATGTAATTTTAATTATTTCTTTCCATCTACTTGTTTGGGGTTTATCTTGCTGCTCTTTTTCAAGGAGGTTCAGATGTCTTATTAAATTATTGGTTTCAAATCTCTCTAATTTGTTGTTGTAGGACCTCAGAGCTATAAAATTGCCTCTGACTACTGCCTTTACTGTGTCCCAGAGAAGCTAGTAATTTGTGTGTTCATTATTTTTGAATATCATGAACATTTGCATTTCCTTTCTAATCTCTTCCATGACCCACTGGTGATTCAACAGTTGTTCTGCCTCCATGTTGTACAAGACTTTCTTTGTTGGCTGTCGGTGTTGAGTTCTATTTTATTCCCTTGGATGCTGTTTCTTGGCTCTTACTGTGCTCTTGATGGTTTTCTATGTGTAGGATAACTTTAATGTCTTTTATAGGGCTGGATTGGTGGAGATATACTGTTTTGATTTTTCTTTGCTATGGACAGTTTTTATTTAACCTTTAGGTATGAAGCAGAGTTTAGCTGGGTTCGGTATTCTTGATTGATAATTTTTTGTCTTTACTGCATGGCATCTCCCATTCCAGGCTCTTCTTGCTTTAATCGTCTCTGCTAAAATTCTGGGGTGATTCTAATTGGTTTGTGTTTATAGGTGATTTTTCTTTTCTCCTTTAGAAATTTAAGGATCCTTTCCTTGGTCTGAATTGATCTTGTGCAGATTATAATGTGACTGGCAGGATATCCTGCTCTGGTCTGGTCGATGTGGGGTTCTATAAGCTTCTTATATCTGAATAGCCTACCTTTTTGCATGTTTGGGAAGTTATCTGCTAGGATTCTGTTAAATAAATTTCCTAGACCATTAACTTCTTTCTCTAGGTGCTCCTCTACACCCATTATCCTCAGATAATGTTTTCTGATGGTGTCTTCCAAGTGTTGAATAGATCTATCATAATTCTTGGATGTGTCTTGGATATTTGTATGTTCTTTCTCTATAATATCTAGGCTGTCTGAAATCCCCGAGATTCAATCTTCTGCATGGCCAAACTTACTGTCAAGACTTTCTACTTTGTTTTTTCTTTCTTTTCCTTCTAATTGGTCAGCTCGCATGGCTTCAAATTCTTTGTTGGAGCTTTGTTTTAGATTTTGTATGAACTTTACTTCCTTAATTTGATATTCAGTGTTTATTCTCAAATCACTTAGTTGACTGGTCATGGTTTCCCTAGACACCCATTCTTTCTTTCGGGATCCATTCAGCATTCCATTTGTGGTCTACCTGAATTGTTTCAGCTGTCTATATATGGAATAGATGAATGTGTCTATTGATCTTTGTCTATTCTCATCCTGCTCTCTCAATCCTTATATTACTCTTTGATTATTTTTGTCACTTTCACGCAATTCCTGTAATTCTCTAGACTGTACTCAGCCTGCTCACACATGTCCTGTATTTCTCTTTTACTCTGCTCAACATGCTTATGCAATTCCTGCATTAAACTTTACGTAGCTTCCTAAATTAAATCCCCCAACAACAAATCCTCAAAGAAACAATTGCCCTATAAATAAGTGGGCTAATGACTTAAAGAGAAACTTCTCTGAAGAAGAAAGAAGGATGGCCAATAGACACATGAAGAAATACTCAACATCCCTAGCCATAAAAGAAATGCAAATCAAAACAACATTGAGATACCACCTCACCCCAGGTAGAATGGCAAAAATCAAGAACTCTAATAACAACAGATGCTGGAGGGAATGTGGACAGAAGGGAACCTTACTGCATTGTTGGTGGGAATGTAAACTTGTTCAACCATTTTGGAAAGTAGTATGGAGGTTCCTCAAAAGACTTCACCTAGAGCTCCCATATGACCCAGCAATCCCACTTTGGGGCATTTACCCAAATGTTTACAAACAAGACCACACTAAAGCTACCAGCACAACTATGTTTATTGCAGCATTATTCACCATATCTAAGATCTGGAACCAACCCAGATGCCCCTCAGTAGATGAATGGATCAAGAAAATGTGTTATATATACACAATGTAATTCTGTGCCTCCATCAGAAAGAATGGCATTGCCCCATTTGTCAGGAAATGGAAAGACTTGGAAAAAATTATATTAAGTGAAAAAAGGCAAGCCCAAAGTAACATAGGTCCCATGATTTCCCTTATTTGCAATATCTAGTATATGTATGAGTCAAGCATTAAAGGTCAGATACAGTGATGTTAGGAAAATGAACCCTAAGGTATGTATTTTAAATGTTTTCTTTCTTTCATGCATTTGTTTCTAACACAATTAGAAGATTATTTCTTTGTTGCTTTCTATGTCCCTCCCCCACACAATAACCCCTGCTTTCACTCTATTTGATGTCTGTATAATTTGTCAAGGGGAAGGGGAAAAAAATCATTTAAATAAGGATACAGGTGGACCTGTTGCAACAATGAGAAGTACAAGTTGTCATGTCGAAAACAAACTTTACAACTTAGGGGAGGCAGGATTGGGTGCAGGGAGGGGAGGATGGGAAGGGATGGGAAGGGTAAACAAAGGAGGAGGCTACAATGCTTGATTAGAAATGTACTCACTGTCTTGCCCATGTAATTGTAACCCCACTGTACAGTATTTTCACAAAAAAATATTAAAAGCCTAAAAAAAAAATCTTTATGTAGCTTCCTAATGCTCAGAAGATTTCTGTATTAATTTTTGGTTAGACTCCTCTCACTCCTTAGCATGCTCACAATGAGTCCTTTGCAAGTTTTCAATCATTTTATTCACCATGTTTACCAGTAGTGTTTGCACACCTTTTTGGGAACTCCTCTGGATTATTCATTAACTATTCTGTCACCTGATTATCATGAGTGGGAGGTCAGATACCTGGACTTGCCTTTTTCTTGTGCTTTTCAGCTTTTTCTGCCCATTTGGTATGAAAGAAACACCAGTTTTGTACTAGAACACTATTTTAAGGCAAGCATTCAACCAGAGTCCTGTAGTTGCATAATCAAAATGGCTGCAGATACAATCTAGTTCAACAGATACAATCTATTCAACATCAAATAACTATGTATTAATGGGCTACAAACAGCAAAAAGGATTTGGCAAACCAGAAATTATTAGCTTTAGGAAGAAATGTAGGGACAAATAGGACAAGAGGGATGTGGAGAGGTAAAAGGAGAGTAAATTTAACCCAGTCTTAATCTCAGAGAGTGAAATGGATTGGACAGAATGATAGGAGAGAAATTAAAAAATAAATAAGTAAATTGGAAAAACAAAAATCAAATTTAAGTAGTGAAACACTTAAATATTATGTAAGTTTAAATAAATGATATCGAGAGAAGAACAGGTTAGGATGAGAGGAGAGAAGGGATAGAAAGGAAACATGAAAATTAAAAAAAATTAAATTAGTTATTTGATAATTATGTAGGTATAAAGAGATAATACTGCTCTTAAAGAAGTTAAGCCTAAGAAGTTGTGAATTGAGTAATAAATTTCTGGATTAAGTATGTATACAATGTGTGATAAGGTCTAATAATTGATGACAGTTATATGTCTGGGGATGAGCAAAACAGTAATTAAGTCATGCAAAAAAAAAAGAAAGAGAAAAAATGAAAACAATAAAAAGGACCAAAAGGTCAAAAGAGATTAAACACACACACACATACACACACACATACACCAAAAATAAAAATTATGAGAAAAAAAAATCAACAGAAAAATAAAAATTATGAGAAAAAAAGATCAACAGAAAACACTTTAAAAATAAAAGCTTAAGAAAATTTCAAAAAAGAGTTCCTTGATTTTATGTTTTGTGTGTGTGTGTGGAGGGGGTGAATGGGAAGACCTGTATCTCCCCTGTGTCCATAACCAGTTTCTTGGTGGAGTCTCTGATCTGCTTGTGTTGTTTGGTTTTCCTATGGCTTGATTGGTTTCTTGTCTGTTTGGGCAGACAGAAACTGCTCTGTGTTAGGCATGATTTTGTGATCCTCTTCCCAGGCTCGTTCAGTGGGAGGGAGATCTGTTTTGACTATCACAAAAGAGAGAGATGACTGTTTCCTCTAGTATGGAGATGCTGTGATGAGGCTAGGTTCTGGGTAGGGTTGAGGCCTTTCAGCAAATAGTAGCTTTTCCCTGAGGAGCTAGCTCCTAAGACACACACAGAGCCCAGGTTGGATCCTTTTTGGGGTTTATGTTTGCTGAATTTCAATTGTTTGTCTAGGCCACTGTAGGGAGTGGCAGCCTCTGGCTGACATCATAAACCTATTGTGACATATTGTGTCATCATAAACCTATTGTGACCTCATCACCAACTAATTATACCATCAAAATATTATTATAACTTGATACTGTGATGTCATATTGCCATTGTAATATCACTGTCCCATTGGGTTTTTCAACCCTATTATGACTTTATAACATTTTACAAAACTTGTGGCCTTTGAGACTATTAACTTGTGAACTTGTATACTTATGATGCATAAAACACAAGACAATCCAATGAGGCACATTGAAAACTTTATTTACACTAGGGCCTGCATTTACCTTGTCCTGGGCTGTACACTCTGTGACAGGCCAGCCCAACCACCAAATCTCAGGCGTCCAATGGGCATCCCCGCACATAATTAATTGGTTTGCAAACCACCAACCCCCCAAATTATCATTGCCATGCTCCAAACTTCATGAGGTAAGCCTTTTTCCTTTTCTCTTTCCCCCTCCTTCTTTATAGATCTTTCCTTCATTTCCCTTTTTTCCTTCCATCACTCCCTTCTTCTCTTTAGGCCTCTCCACTATCCATAGGCCTCCACTTCTCTGGCCTGGTAGCCCATCGGCATCCTTCCCCTCCTGCTCTCCCTCAAATTCCTCTTCTCCCACGACTTTTCCCTCCTGATATCTCACCACTTCCTTCCTTCCAGGTCTTCCCTTGATTTTCTTCAATTCCATTGCTCTGACCATGCAGCCTATATATAGGTTGAACCCCTACCTCACTCAAGTGATTCTCCTGCCTGACAGTATTGAACCATCGCTTCACAAACTGCTTGTTCCCGAATCACTTCTTCACAGCTCATCATGTGAGGATGACATCCTACCCCCTCCAACAGCATGCCCTGCCCACTTGGGTGGCATGTCCCATGCACTCCAGTGGGCTAGGTCATGGGGCCACATTGATTAGTGGGCCCTGCTCATTATTAGGAACATGCTGTTTTATACATCAACCACTGGTTTTCATGTCCAATCAATTCCTTGATTCCTTCTTACCAAATCATAAAGATTCCCTTCTCTCCTCCCAATGAACAGGCTTTCAATGTAAATTTAATAGAAAATAAGTAAGTTATAGAAACACGCTAGTTAGCACTAATTAACAATTAGTAAGTCTTATTCTTAAGGGATTCTCTGTCTCTGAACAGTCCATCTTGCAGCCTTCTCTTTATATTGGTCCACTACCTATTCCACTTGAGACTGATGGATCCAATGCTGTTTTCCTGCTAATTTAATAGCTGACAGTGAAGATAGCACCACAAAGTAAGATCCTTGCCACTTCTGTTCCAATTTAGGACCAAGACGCATTTTCACCCACACCAGCGGTCCAGGCAAGAAAGATTGGGTGGAGTTTCTTTTTTTTTCTTTTTTCAACTCCATTTCTTAGTTTATTTCACTTACCTGGATTCTAGTTTTTGAATTTATTATTGAAGTGAGACTTGCTATAGAATAAACTAAATTACTCTCCCCAAAGAAATTTTCCTTCCAACTGGATTAAATTTCTTAATTGATATTTGAAATTTTTATTTTCATCCTGTTTATTTTTAAACACATTTTATTATTATTATCTCTAAGTAGTTGTACAAAGAAGTTTCCATTCTACAAAACAGTACACGAATACAAGGTGTCTGACAACATTGTCACACATCCCTCGTAACCCTTCTCGCACCGTTTTTGTAAAAATTGAGATAGGTGATTACATATACTTTGCTTTATTTTGGAATTGTGATAATTAGTTAAAGTCACAAACACATTTTAACTTTGACAAGGCAAATTATTGTTATCATGGTCTAAAGTTTGTTCATTCTATGAGCTTTGACAATCCATATTATTTTTCTCACCTCAGGTGATGTTTATACTTTTTCCTTTTGCTTAATGTAGGCTATTCCCTCTTTCTCTGTTTCCCTCTCATTCCTCCTTTCCCATCACTGTGTTTGGGTTGCTTAGTTATTTTTCTTCTATGTCCAGTGCAGCTCATGGGCCCCTTTGTTGTATGTTGTTCCATTTCCCACTTATTGTGTTCCTCCTCCTGGCTTCCCTCCATTGCATGCATATTTCTACCATCTACATGGTCAAGAACATGGAGTCATTAATGGTGATACAACAAAATGAGTGGCTGTCCTTTGTTTCTCGAGTCCTGTTTACTTTGTCATACCTTCTTGCATTTTGGCTTTAGCATCCACATATCAGGTAGACCCTGTGCCGTTTGTGTTGTTGTTATTGGCTTACCTCACTCAAATAATTTGGTCTAGTTCTATCCATTTCCCTGCACATACCATCATTTTGTGCTTCCTAATGACTTCATGGTATTCCATTGTATATAGGTTCCACATTTTTTGGATCCACTAATCAGTTGTGGCTTATCTGGGTTTTTTCCAAATCTTGGCTATTGTAAACAGTGCTGCAGCAATCATAGAGGTGTGTATGTCTATGTACACTGGATCCTGTTGTTCAGAGTAGATGCTTAGGAGTGGTATGGCCAGTTCATAGGACAGGTCAATATTTAGGTTTTGTAAGTACCTCCAGACTGCTTTCCAAAGTGGTGTTATTAGTATACATTCCCACTAGCAATGTAGTAATGTTTCTTTCTTTGTATTTCTTCCAGCATTTGTCATTGGCTGAATTTAGGATGTGGGCCATTCTGATTGGGGTAAGGTGGTATCTCAGAGTTGTTTTTATTTGCATTTCCCTTACAGCCAGGGATGATGAACATTTCCTCATGTATTTCTTTGCCGTTTTTATCTCTTCTTCTAAGAAGTCTCTCTTTAGCTCTCTTGGCCATTTCAAGATTGGTTTGTTAGGTTTGTGAAGAGTTAGTTTCTTGAGTTCACCATATGTAATGGATATTAGACCCTTGTCTGATATATTGCTGGTAAATAGTTTTTCCCATTTCTTCCCATTTCCTGGTAATCTCTATGATTCCTTTTTTTAGGCTTTTATAGTTTTCATGAAATAGACCCTTTACATCTTTGGTTAGGTTAATTCCTAGATACTTTTTTTTTGAGGTTATTGTGAATGGAGTTGTTTCCTTGATTTCCCTTTCTACTTGTACATTGTTGACATACAGAAAGGCGACGGATTTTTGTGGGTTAATTTTGTATCCTGCTACTTTGTCAAATTGGTTTATAAGCTCTAAGAGTTTGGGGATGGAGCTTTAGGGAATCGTTATTTTATAAAATATTGCCATCTACAAAAAGAGATAGTTGACCTTCTTTCTGTCCTATGTGGATCAATTTAATGTCTTTTTCTTGCCTTATTGCTCTGGCTAAGAATTCCAGAACTATATTGAAGAGGAGTGGAGAGAGTGGGCATCCTTGTCTTGTTCTTGTTTTTAGGGGAATTGGTAGTAGTTTTTCCCAATTAAGTATAATATTGGTCTTTGATCTGCCATGTAAGGCTTTTATTATCTTATGAAATGTTCCTTCTATTCATATTTTTTAGAGCTTTAACATTGGTTCTTGTCCTTGGATCTGTTGATGTGATGGATTACATTTATTGACTTACATATGTTAAACCATCCCTGCATCTCTGGGATGAAGCCTACTTGGTCATAATGTATGATTTTTTTATATATTTCTGGATTCTGTTGGCTACAATTTTATTGAGCAACTGTCTTAATCAAAGAGATTGGTATGTAGTTATTTTGTTGGGTCTTTGCCTGGTTTGGGGATGAATGTGTTATTGGCTTCTTAGAATGAGTTTGGGATTACTCCCTCTCTTTCTATTTCTCTGAAGAGCTTGAGGGTAGTGGGTATTAGTTCCTCTTTAAAGGCCTTTTACAATTCTGTGGTGAATCCATCAGATACTGGGCTTTTCTTGTTGGAAGGTTTCTGATTATTTCTACTATCTCATTGTATGTTATAGAAATGTTTAATTGATTTATTTCTTCTTAGTTCTGTTTAGGCAATTTGTATTTCTTTGTTTATCAGGCAGGACAATAATTTAATTTATTGACTGCTGCCCACATCATGCATGGTGGAGACACATGGCTGAAAAAGAAGGGGGGCGACCCACCTCTGGGCCCAGACTTATCTAAGCCAGGGACAGGAACAGATGTGGCCAGGTGGGGAAAAGGTGTGGCCACACTGGATCTGAATGTGACTTCATGGTCTGGGACCCTCCTAAGGTCAGATGGGACTCTGGTGACCAGAAGTGGCCCAGGATGTGACCTAGCAGGAGGGGAAGGTTACTGCTTCTAGGTCTGCCAGTTACCTATGTAACAGATATTGGGTGGAAACTTAGCCAAGAAGTGGGGAGGTGTCACTGTTCAAACCTTACATTCCAGCCTTTTGATAATTATGAAAAAGGTCGAAGATTCTCTCCAACTACTTCCTCTTTGCAAGGGGTGTCAACAGTAGGTGTAAAAGGCTGAGCTGTGATCCCCTCTGGGAGAAGGCAGCAGGCAACAGCTGTCACTTGGTCAATGAGGCCTTAGATGAAGTCTGGAGGAGGCAAGTCTCTTGGACGAAGTATGCCAATGTCTCATGAGGCATTGAGGGACTGAAAAAAATATGAGAGAGAAAATAAATGGCAAGAGGAAAGACTTGGGGCTGGAAATGTTGGTAGAAATGTCCCTAGCTACTTCTGACAACCGGCGACTAGGTAGAGAAGAAGTCAAGTGACAAAGGCAAGAAGATAAATTCCTGTCCATTTGAAAATTAGAGAGATGTGGACATTAGATGGGCAGTCTTCTTTCTTCTCTTGTCCTCCTGGCTCTGGTTTGTCTTGACAGGGGAGGCACAAAATGGCTGATGTGATATCATCTCCTCTTACTCCTTTTCATGTTCACTTGTTCCCCAGACTGGCTGAGTCTAAGTGCTCATTGCTGGGATGGTTTGTTCCAGTTGGTATTCAAGGAGGTTTGAACTCAAGGCCTGGGCACTGTCCCTGAGCACTTCTACTGAAGTCTAGCACTCTACCATTTTGAGTTATAGAAACACTTGCAGTGTTTTCTGGTTAGAGATGAGAGGCTCGAGCCATGCTTCCAGACTGGCTCTTTGCAGGTTAGTTGCGAGATTGATTCTTAGGGATTTTTCAGCCCAGGCTGGCTTTGAGTAGCAATCTTTGCCACAAAAGGCCTTTGTTATTTCCCATTATAGCAACAAGGAGATCAAATAGAATAAGTAGAGCTTACCTGGTCCTTATCAAGAACTGACCAACAAATATTCTGCAATGACAAAATTGTTAGATGGGAGAATCTTAGCACACATATACTAATATGTTTGCTTTGCATGCATGAGGCCCTGGGTTCTATTCCTCAGGACCACATAAGCAAAAAGAAAACAGCCAGAAATGGCCCTGTGGCTCAAGTGGTAGAGCACTAGCCTTGAGCTCAAGAGTTGAGGGACAGCGCTTAGGCCCAGAGTTCAGGCCCCACAACCGGACCCCCCCCCCAAAAAAAAAAGAGTCATGTAGTCAGTTCTAAATTACACAACACAAAACCAAAAAGGCAAAACTCAAAACCTAAAATTTTTTGACAACAATGTTTAGACATCTTTGCTAACATAGCACATCAGATGGTTGGGCCTCAGTTACCAGAGTCTGTGAAAAGAGCAACTTGTTAGCAGGACACATTTGAATAGATGGATGGAGGAGAATTAAGCTTGGTGGAAGGGTCAGGATTGGAGGGGGCCAAACGCTTAACCCACCATTTGGCCAAGATGATGAACTCAAGATGGCAAATTTCTTCAACAATGCAAAGAAAGCCTGAACAAAAAATCAAGCCTAGTTTGGCTAGCCTTTTAGAGGGAATCTAGAGGGGATTCCTTGAACCTAGCCTATGTCACACTCTTCAGGGCCCAATACAAATAATTGTAGAAAAGAAAGGGAGAGATATAGAAAGTTGGACATGAATAGCAGAGAGCAAAGAGAGCCTGATTGTAAGCAGACTTCTGACCATTGCAGAGGCAAAAATTGTCTAAATCAGACAACAACATAAAAATATTAGGTGCTCTCCTACCCAAGGAGCACAAGAGGCATTTCAGAGGGGTTTCACAGCTCAGGCATGACTTGCAGCACCCCATTAAATGTGTAGGATAGATAGTCTGGTGAGTGAAGGAGAGATGACGAGGCAGAAGCAGTGTCGCGACTTCTCCCATAGCCCACTAGAGATTAATGGCCATGCCCCCCAAACCAAGTATCCTCGGCTTCGGAAGTGACCAGCCTTTTGGTTAAAGGCCATAGGAGCTCTCTGGTGTGGTGCCACATCTGAACAGAGATTGAGCAACATAGAGCAATAGAGAGTAGTTTCACTCACCAGAGTAGAGAAGTGGTGTGGACATGGATGTGAAGGCCAGCAATGGTATTGGTGAAAAGTCTCGCGTGGTGTCTCAAGACAGTTTGGTTCACAGAAAAGGGGTGGTTAGGAAATTCTAACATTTCCAAATCAAAAACCGTATCCACGTCATGGCCCCATATGTAAGATATATTAAAAAGCTAGGTTTCATTCTGTAGCCTATGAAGAGAATGCCACACACTATTAAGGTAGGAAAAGACGTTTATTTACCGAACTGCTGCCACCACCGTACATGGTAGAGAAACATGGCTGAAAAGGAAAGGGGGGGATAGCAATTTCTATTTCTGTATATCCATCTCTGCTAGGTTTTCCTTTCTTTGTGAGTAGAGTCTGGAATTATTTCTTCATGTCCTTGATGTTTGTTGTAATTTTCCCTGTGGTATCTCTAATATTATTGAAATGGGTCTCCTCTCTTATTTTGTTAGTTACTCTTGCCAGTGGTCCATCAGGTTTATTGATTTTTTTCTTAAACACAGCTTTTTAAAATTAATTTTATTTATAATTTTCTCAGTCTCTATCTCATTAATTTGAGCTCTTATTTCGATTATCTCTGTCTGCCGAGCAACTTTAGGTTCAATTTTTTCTTGTTTCTCTAGCAGTTTTGGTTACTTCATAAGATTGTTTACTTGGTCTCTATTTTCTTGATATGTGCACTGAGAAAAATAAATTTGCCCCTCAGGACTGCTTTCGCTGGGTCACATAGATTTCTTTGTGATGTTTATTCATTTTCACTGAGTTGTAGGAACTTTTTAATTTCTTCTTTAATTTCTACTGTAACCCATTTATTGTTCAACTGAGTGCTGTTTAATTTCCATGTGTTTAAGGTTTTCCTACTTTATGCCTTGTTATTGAGAATTAGTTTGATTTCACTATGGTCAGATTGAATACAGGGTATTATGTTGATCCTCTTGTATTTGCTTAAATTCCTTGTGATCTATTGTAGAAAATGTTAGGGGTTTGGCAAGAGTAAGACCCTGCTGGTGTGAATGTCTGTAATTCTAGCTACTCAGGAGGCTCAGATATGTGTACTCAGGTTCAAAGCCAGCCCAGGTAGGAAAGTTCATGAGCTTTTTCTGGGTTTGTTCAGCACCAAACCCTGCCTCATGTCTGGGTTTGTTCACCAACTTTGCCACCATGGGCTGGGCTAGGCTGCTTATGCAAGCCAGTATGGAGAGGCCCTCCACCCCACCAGGAGTGAGGTGTTAACCAGGGCTGTTGCCTCAGGCTGGGCTGGGCTGCTTATGTGGGCCAGTATGGAGAGGCACAAAGCGACATGGGTCTGGAGTTGTTCACTGCAACTGTCCCTGCCCCAGCTACAGCTGCAGCCCTTGGCTTGTCTGCGCTGTTCCTGTGAGCTAGAGCTAAGAAGCATTGTGCCCAGAGTCTGAGTGCTTTGCCACTACTGCCAGCTGCTGCTGCTGCTCCAGGTTAGGCTAGGTTGTTTACAGCAGCAGGACAGAGGTGCAACGCTGTGAGTATAGCGTCGTTTGCCACTGCTGACAGCTGCTGCTGCTCCAGACTGGGTGGTGCTCCTTGCACCAGCCAGGAAGATGCGACATGCCAGGGAGGTTGAGGGGAGTCTTCATGCCAGCTCTGCCTTCTGATATTTGTTTCTATTCTCTGGGTTGGCACCAGCAAGTGAGAGTCTTCTGGATGTCTTGGAATGCTTGTGGATATGTGGTCCTCTGAGGGTCCAGAGCCAGGCCACTTAAGCAGCCTGGTAAGAAGCTTCACCACTTAAGCTGCTCAGCGTGGAGCCCCATCACCAACAAGGGGTGGCTGAAGGTTATTTCCACTTTACTGTTTGTGTAGGTTTTTCCCTTTTCTTTTTTTTCACTTATTGTACCTCTCTGAGTAATCCCTTTTTTGGTGGGTCACTTGGAAAAACTGAGCATTGAAATTCAAACTGTATTTGGTTGGGGAGACCTGTGGTGTTTACCTGCTGTTCCATCACCATCTTGGCCTCTCCCCTTCAGGTGGAGTTTTTCTTAGTTGGAGGGTGGTCCTTAGTTACCAAAGGATAGGTACATAAAAGAATATGTTGTAAAGCCTGCAGATTGTAGTTAGACATTTCTGTTAATATAGCCTTCCCAAATTTAGGAACCAAAGGGTTTGGTCTACCCTAAAGTATTTCAAAGGGATTAAATCCTTTACCATAAGGGCTACATCTTGCTCGAAGGAGAGCAAAGTGGAGGAGGCTCACCTAGCCATGGACAGTCTCTGTATTTAAGTTAGTCTGTGTATTTAATTTAATTTAAATAAATTAAATTCTTTCAAATGCTTTGAACTCTGAGTTCTATAAATGGATGGTAACTTCCAATTTATTCCTAGAGCGTCAGTTAATAATTGAGAACTTGGACCATGAATGCAGGGCCATCTTTGTACACCACAAATAAGGGTAAGCCAAATCAAGAAATTATTACATGCCTCACCTCAGCCTGAAAAACTGTCCACTATTACTAACAGATACGAATACCCATACTTTCCAGGCTTTACCTCTGTGAAGTCCACTTTCCCAAATTCACCATCTGAGGTTCCTCACATATGAATTCTTTCCATATGTTCCAGCTTTTCAGCATTTACCTGTTTGGAAATTACATACACATATTACAAAGGATTGTCAGCCTGAGGCCCCACTGGTTTTCGAACAGTTTTAGGCAGTTGTCTGGAGCAATTTACCAGGGTGCAAATATCTACACATAAACTGAAAGAAAGCTTGAACCTGTTTACATTTTTCACAAGTCCAGTGTCAACATTTGCCCACATATTACGACTGTTTTTGTTTCTTCCCTTAATCTTAACAACTAGTAACTCTAGAGACCCCACTCGTTTTAGAGTGGTCTCCCAAGCTACCTGATCAGCTCAAATGTTTTCCTGTATCTTATGGTCTCTAGGTTCTTTAACTCCTGTATAGTACTCTGAACCTTGGATACTTCTTCCATTTTATTCTCCTTTTCTCTCAAACTTGCTTTCATGATCCCACTCTCCTTCTCAATGAGCTCCTTAACCTACAAGTGTTTTTGAGGGTCACAGGAGAGTTCCTTTGGCCAACTGCTGCTCCTACTCACAACACCTTTGCTTGCTGTACAGCTCCTCCCTTAAGTTCACAAAGGTGCTACTGAGAGGTCTTTTTTCCACCTCTTGCTGTACCATTGGGACAAGATGTTTCTGCATACATTTATGGTAAAGATCTCAGCAGTCTTTTCGGGCTTTTACTCTATTAGTTTCCTTTTCTAGTTTTCGACTTCAGTGTATTTTTGCGACAGATCTTTCAATTGTTTGTTTAGCTCTTCTGTTTTTCTTCCTAATGCTCTTTCCTTTTGCCTGGAATTCTCTATCAGAGCATGTGATCCTATAACTCTTTCTGAAGAGTAACAATCTCTTTCTTGAGGCTGATATTTTCCTGTTCACTTTTCTTGGCCTCATCTTCTATGACACAGCCCTTCCTCGTCTTCTCTGCTAGCTACTTTTCCCCTCTTTCTCTGTTGCTTTGAATTTCTGGTGACACTCTTCAAAGCTTATAATAGACATGTGTCGCGACCACCTCGCCCAGCAAGGAAGACACAACCCGGGATTCTTCTCAATGAGGTTTATTCAGGACCTTGCTACAAGCTTCTCTCCCACTTCTCTTCTTCCCGCTTCTTCCCGCTTCTTCCCCCCCCCCCCCCCCCCGCACCCGCGCTCCAGTTATAAGCCTCCTGGATGGCCAATCATGAAGCGCCACGTGGCACATACCGATAGGGTCGCAAACACAGAAGCAAACTAGGAGCCAAGTCATAGCCATATAAGGAGTTGTTTTTACAGAGAGCATTCGTCACCGGGAAGACGGAAGGCGGGAGCCAGCACCATCTTTGGTCGCAGCCACGCCATGCGGTCGCACCATCTTTGTGGCCGCGCCTTACGGCCGCGCCATCTTTGGTCTCGGCTCCCGCAGCTCTCCACAGCTCCCCATTTTTTGTTTTATTAAGCAACAGGTAAGAGGATCGGTTGGGCCTCTGTCTAAAACTTTAATGAGAGGACCTTGCACTGGTCTTCGCCTGAGGGGCGCCTTCCCCAGTGATGACCAGGCCCGTCCGTTGCCTTTTTTGCAGAGGTGGGATCTTGGGCATTAACCCACTTGCAACCCAACATGCTCTTCTTGGGCTCACGCCAGGGAGTGATTCCCAAGTGCAGTGCGTTTGCCTCGCACCCTGTGCTATTCCTTTAACGTGGCAAGCCACGCGTAGGGGCACTGTCCAGCCTCAATGGCAGTGAAGGCCTGGACTACCTTAGCCATACTCCTGCGCTGCGAGCTCCTAATCCACCATATGCACCACAGGCACAGCAAGATCACCAATGCCAGGATACCAATAAGGGAGCCCATTCCCGCCCACTCCTTCAAATGATCCACAGCTGTCAAAATCCAGGAGGAAACATCTTGTAACAGGGCATCATCCATCCGGGTAGAGTTTATCGCGACAATGGCCGATCGTAGCTGCAACATAAATTGGTCAAATTCCCCCGTCCAGTTGCCTAAAAGATAACTTGACAGTTGTTTAGACAAATTTGCTGCTTGGGTATAGTTATAATACTGAATAGCAGTAATACAAAGCCCTTCATATTTTTGAACACATCCCAGCTGAGCCAACTGCCACATGATATCAACCTGCTCCTGCACAAGGTCAACCCTTTGATTTAACCACATCAGTCCTCCTTTTAATTGTGCATTGGCTGCTTGTTGTAAATCCAGAGCTCTTGCTGTAGTAGCCGATAAGTTATTTAAAGTCTGAGCCGTCTGCACAGAATGTGACATGGCGACAGCGGCAGCCATCGCACCCGCAGCAGCCACAACTATAGCAGTTACAATGGCCGCAGTGATGCCAAAATCTCTCTTATGCCTAAACAAGGTTACAGCTTGAGAAGCATCTACTGGCACAGGCACCCAAAGTGGGATGCGTGCAACTATAGCTAACGGATACTGAGAACTCCAGCAGGTAGCATAATAGCAGGTTTCATTAGTGCAAGCACATACATCATCTGAGCATACAGAGGTGTTGTTAATTACCAAAAACACAAAAGGGGAAACCACACACACGGGTGTAGGCTGATTGCTAAATACCGTATAATTCTTACTAACATGACAATTGGCACCCACAGTATGGGCAGTCCAGAGGCCCGTGAGCACATCCTTCCACAAAGCCGATCCTAAGGCTGAAGGAGTGGAACAATTATGCCTATCCGCTGCTGAGCGACCAGCGTTATCCAAATTCAAAAAATTTAGGGTGACTCAGTAGATGAATGGATCAAGAAAATGGGGTATATATACACAATGGAATTCTATGCCTCCATCAGAAAGAATGACATTTCCCCATTTGTTAGGAAATGGAAAGGTTTGGAAAAAATTATATTAAGTGAAGTAAACCAGGCCCAAAGAAGCATAGGTCCCATGGTTTCCCTTATTTGCAATATCTAGTACAGGTATGAGTCAAGCGGAAAAGGTCAGATAATGTGATGTTAGGAAAATGAACCCTTAAATATGTATTTTAATGTTTTCGTTTCTTTCATGCATGTGTTTCTAACGCATTTATAAGATTATTTCTTTGTTGCTTTGTACCTCCCTCCCCAACAGTGTAACCCCCGCTTTCACTATATTTGATGTCAGTATAACATGTGGAGGAGATGGGGACAAACAAGTCGTTTAAGGATTCAGGTGGACCTGTTGCAACAATGAGAAGTACAAAATGTCATGTCAAAACCAGCTTTACAATGTCGGTGTGGGGGGGGAGGGGGGTATAATTGGGTGGGGGGAGGGGGGAGGCTGGGTAGGGAGGTGAAGGGTAAACAAAGGAGGAGGCTGCAATGCTTGGTAAGAAATGTATGCATTATCCTGCCCATGTAATTGTAGCCCCTCTGTACAGTATGTTCTCAAATAAAATAAAATAAAATTTAAAAATAAAATAAAAAAAAATTTAGGGTGAAAAGTGTCATGGCTATTCTTTGTCTTGCTGTGGCCATCAGGGGTCCAGCTCCTCCTTTTTGTTTTATTAACATTTCCTTGATAGTACGATGAGCTCTTTCCACAATTCCTTCTCCTTGAGTGTTATAGGGCAGTCCATGCACCAGGGTAACACCCATTTGAGTGCAAAAGGAAACAAAGCGCTGCCCAGTATAGGTCGGACCATTATCACTTTTTAGCTGTTTTGGCATTCCCCAGGCCGCCCACGCTTCCAGGCAGTGAGATATTACATCAGTAGCCTTTCCCCCTGACAGTAGGGTGGCAAGTATAACACCTGAAAAGGTGTCAACAGAAACATGTAGATATTTTAAGCGGCCAAAATCTGGTACATTACTTACATCCATTTGCCATACTTGTAAGGGTCTTAAACCACGTGGATTAACTCCAAACGTAGGGGGCTTATGGTAAATAATACATCGGGGACACTCCTTTACCACTTGATGTGCATCCGCTCTAGAAAGGGAAAAGCGGCTTTGTAAAGTCCTGGCGTTTACATGAAATTTGGCATGAAAATCTTTTGCTAAGTCAACAGAAGAAGCATGGAGCGCCCACTCAACACTAGTGTGTGCATCAGCCAGGGCATTACCCTTTGTCAGTTGTCCTGGGAGGCTCGTATGTGCTCGAATACGCATTGGAAAAAAGGGTTCCTTGTGTTGCCATATAAGGGATTGTAGCAAGGTAAAGGGAGCTAGAACAGAACTGGTAGCCTTTATTGTACCAACCGCTTCCAATATATTTAAAGCATTTAGTACATAGGCTGAATCTGATATTAAATTAAAGGGACAGGGGAAAGCTTTAAATACTTCAATTACAATCATCAACTCAACAATCTGTGGGTTACCAGGGACAAATTTATGCTGCACGGGGTCTTGGTTGCCTGCGACGTATACCCCGCAACCCGTTTTGGAACCATCCGTAAAAATATTTATAGCCCCTCCAATAGGCTTTTGGGCAGTTACCTTTGGAAAAATCACTGGATGTTCCTTTACAAATCTCAGTAGGGGGCCTTTGGGCAAATGAATATCAATAGCTCCTGGAAACATGCATCTCAAAATGGACCAATTATCATAGTGGTACATAAGGTCTGAACTTGGTAGGCATTGTAGGGAACAATGATGGAGTGCGGATAAATTCCAAAAAATTGTAAACTCTGTTGAACTCCTTGCAGAGCTAAGCCTGCTACCGCCTCAGGGTAATACTCCAGCGCCTTTCCGGGGGAAACATGAGAGTGTAACCACATCAAAGGCCCCTCTTGCCAAAGTACCCCAGTTGGTTGGGTCTCAGTGGGAAGAATGCATAAATCAAAGTGTTGGCCATCTTGTAGCCTGTTTAAACAGGCGGCACTTAAAGCCCCTCCACCCTTTTAAGAGCAAATCGGGAGCTCTCAGTCAGGTCTCCTGGGGAGTTTAAATCTATATCTCCTTTTAACATATCAAATAAGGGTTTTAATTCATAATTTGGCAATTTCAAATACCCCCTTATCCAATTAATATCCCCCAACAATTTTTGAAAATCATTTAAAGTCTTTAAGTTATCTTTTCTCAGGGTCAATTTTTGGGGCATGATCGACCTGGGATGTATCTTAGCTCCCAGGCACTCCACCACTCTGCCTGTTTGTATTTTTTCTGGTGCTGGATAAAGACCGTGTTCCCTTAAGGCAAAAACCAATCCTGCATAGGCCTTTTGTAACCCAGCTTCTTCCTTATGAGCTATCAAAATGTCATCCATATAATGGACCACCCTGAGTTTAGGATGCCGTTCTTTAACAGGAGCTATAGCCCTGCCGACAAACAGCTGACACATAGTGGGGCTGTTGGCCATACCCTGAGGCAGCACGACCCACTCATATCTTTGGTCAGGTTCTTCATGGTTACAGGAGGGCACAGTAAAGGCAAAATGCTCACAATCAGCAGAATGCAAGGGGATAGAAAAGAAACAATCTTTTATATCTATTACCATAATAGGCCAATGTGCAGGGAGTGCGGAAAGCAAAGGTAACCCTCTTTGTACAGGGCCCATAATTTGCATTTGTGCGTTTATGGCACGCAAACCATGAAGTAATCACGATTTACCCAACTTTGTTATCACAAATATTGGAGTATTCCATGGTGAAACTGAGGGTCTCACATGGCCCAGGGCTACTTGTTCTTTTACCAGTTTATGAGCGGCTAAAAGCTTTTCGGAGGATAGAGGCCACTGAGCTACCCATACCGGTTCCTCCGTCTTCCAGGTAATGGGAACTTGATTTTCAGTGGCCCCTATGAAAAACCCAGCCCATGTCTATCAAGTTTTTGGTGGACATCAATAGGCTCTTTACAGCCTTGCAAGTTTTTTCTCAGTCCTTGCCCTGGGCAGTAGCCCATTTGTAACATCATTTCCTTTCAGGTAGGAGAATATTCATTACTAAGGCAAAACCCCATCTCTTTTAGTAAATCTCGACCCCACAGGGAGACAGGCAATTCTAAAATATAAGGCTGGATGTTTCCAGAGTGTCCCTCTCCATCCTTCCAGTTGAGGGGTCTTGCTCTTATGTCAGGGGCTTTGGCATAGCGCAACCCTCTCAGGGTTTGTTCTGAGGCCTGTAATGGCCACCCTCTCGGTCAATCCTTTTTGGCAATAATGCTACGATCAGCCCCTGTGTCTAACAGTCCTATAATCCTTTTCCTTCAATCTCCAGCTCAAGCGTGGGTCTCTGGTCTAAATCCAGGGCTAAGTACACTGACTCAATTCTGGAGGAGCCAAAACCCTTTTTACCTCTCTCAGACTGTATGGCAGGAAATTTTTCATGTAGGCTAGGCAGGAGTAACAATGGGGCAATTCTGTCTCCAGGGGAAATTGCTACAATACCTTTTGGGGCTTCTACCATGATTTTAACTATACCTGTATAATCTGGGTCAATAACACCTGGGTGAATTTTAAGCCCTCTAAGAGTAACGGAAGACCGGCCAAGTAGTAACCCCACTGTGCCCTGTTCTAGAGGACCTTGAAAATCTGACTCTATTAACTGAACACCCATTAGTGGGGTTAGTACGAGTCTGGTGGTAGTGCGGATGTACAGTCCTGCCGAGCCTGTAGTGGCTCTCCGCGGTTCTTGGGATGCCTCAGGGTAGGCCATCCTTCTTGGGAAATTTCCTCATTTGGGCTCTCCATTGCCCCATACATTTGCGGGCCCTGGGGATGGGGGCCCTTCTGCCCATTTTTTGGCTGCATGATGGGGCCCAAGGGCTGGCCGTTAACATCTTTGACTGATCTACATTCATTGGCCCAATACTTTCCTTTCTTACATCTGGGGCACAGCCCTGGCTGTTTACCTGTTGTAACTCCTCCAGCCCTTCCGGTTCCTTTTCTCTCTGGGCAATCTCTCTTAAAATGACCAGCCTTACCACACTTAAAACATACTCCAGATGTCACTCCAGAGCCCCACGGCCTATTTGAATACTGGAGTACAGCAGCAGCAAGGCCTGCATTAGTTAGAGGTCCTCCCAGCTCCCTGCACACTTTCATCCATGCCTCCAACCCTCTATGCTTATACGGGGTAATGGCGGCTTTGCATTCTTTGGTGCATTGCTCATAGACTAATTGTTTTATAAGAGGCATAACCATGTCAGGATCCCCCAAAATTCTGCCTGCTGCTTCCACCATTCTGGCCACAAAATCTGAAAAAGGCTCCATAGCCCCCTGCAGGATCTTGGTGAGATTGCCGCTAACTTCCCCCTTATTTGGTAGTGATTTCCACGGCTTAATGCAAACATCATTTATCTGTTGATACACTTCAGGGGAATATCCTATCTGAGCATTAGCAAAGTGACCTTGTCCTAAGAGCATGTCTCTGTCCCAAACCTGACGTCCGTTCGCTTGATTTATGGCTGCCTGTTCATTACAAAATTCTAGCATAAATGCCCTCCAATCCAAGTATTGGCCTGGACTCAAACACGCCCATGCTAGGCTCGCCCAATCAGAGGGGGTCATGCAATATCTCTTTATAGCTTCCACTTGAAATACAGTAAAAGAGCCTGTAAGCCCATACGTCCGAACAGACTCAGCCAGGGACTTAATTACTTTAAATTCTAGAGGCTCATGGAATCTCTGTTGATTATTGTCTTGAAAAACTGGGAAGGCGAGTTCTGCTCGAGCAGTTCGCCAAGTGTCCGGGCAAAACGGGTGCCCATTGGCTCCATGTTGATATGGAAGAGGAGCTAAAGGGGTCTGACCGGAAGTTCTTTCTACGTCCTCATTAAGTGCAGGTTGGCTTAGCTTACGTTCCCCTTGTTTTATACGGTTCCTTTTCATCTGTTGAATAAGTGCTCTCACTTCTTCCTCCTCTAACTCACTGGAACTCGCTCTTTCCGATTTTAGCTCGGACAGATCTGGGTATAGTCACCCCCTTTTGCCCTGTTCACTGTCTCCCTTTTCACTGATTGCCTTCTCTGACCTCTCCTCCTGTAACTGCTCCAGTGCTGGCTGTCCATTTTCTATAATCTCACAGCAGATCTGATCCTCCAGGCAGCCACTAATCAATCTCCAAATGGGGCGGACTCCTGCCTTTAATGTGCCCTGTTCATAGGCAAAGTCCAACTCCCTCCCTAATTTATCCCATGAGGCTATTGTAAGGCTTCCGGACACTATGAACCAAGAAGCTACAATGTTGCATTTTTCAAGGAACCTCTGTAAAGTACCCTTATTTAACTTTAGTCCTTTTGAGCGTAGTAGCTCTTCCAGGGCCAGAAAAATTGGATGTGACGTCGCGGCGCACATCTCAGTTATTAAAAATTTTATTTTTTGTTACTTTCACTTTAGGCCTGTATTTTATTTCTTCCCGGGTTTCGCCTCTCTCTTTTATCTACAGAGAAGAGCCCCGTATTATGCCCGCTTTAATCTCGGATTCCCACTTCACCTGGGAACTTACCCCCGCTCTTGTCGCAGATTCCCCCTTTTCCTGGGAACTTACTGGTGCACCACCCTGACAACAGAGAGAACTGAATTCCCTGTATGGGCCACCAGCTGTCGTGACCACCTCGACCAGCAAGGAAGACGCGACCCGGGATTCTTCTCAATGCGGTTTAATCAGGACCTTGCTACAAGCTTCTCTCCCGCTTCTCTTCTTCCCTCTTCTTCCCACTTCTCTCTCCCTCCCCCTACCCCCCCACCCGCGCTCCGGTTATAAGCCTCCTGGATGGCCAATCACGAAGCACCACATGGCATATACCGATAGGGTCGCAAACACAGAAGCAAACTAGGAGCCAAGTCATAGCCATATAAGGAGTTGTTTTTACAGAGAACACTCGTCACCGGGAAGACGGAAGGCGGGAGCCAGCGCCATCTTTGGTCACAGCCGCGCCATTTTTGCGGCCGCGCCTTACGACCGTGCCGTCTTTGGTCGCGGCTCCCGCAGCTCTCCACAGACATGTACTTCACCCTAATACATTCTTATATCAGGTCTGGCTCCATTTTCATGGCCACAATTTCTTAATGCAACATCAGTATCTCTTCTTGGCCTCATTTGTTGTTAGCAAGGATGACAACATTTCTGTCTTGTGCTTCTGTCGCCCTCTGACCTGTGGTCCCCTAATTTGCCTCATGCTCACCCAGGCTAATGTACTTGAATTTCATTTTATTCTGTGTTTTCTAGGTTCCTTTTGCGGATTTTCTTCTCATTTTTGACTCTCACAAGAATATATCTTCAAATCTTTTCTTCACGTCAAATTATTCTCCCTGTTTTCTCCAGTGTCCAGTGCTTTTAAACACTTGGTGGGTTTGGACTGGCACATATTGGAGATTCAGTCTTTTATAAGCCTGTATTTTGAGGTAGAAGTGTGTGAATTTTTCTTTGCCTCATTTCTTCTTAAGTTCAGAGGGCTGATTTTTAAATTGAACACAATTGGAATTCAGAGCCCCAAGCTCCTTTTCATGTTACTCCAGAGATATGAACACATTTTCCACTTCCTTCCTTCCAGGACTTTTCTCTTTTTCTCTTTCCTTCTCTTGCTCTGAACAAGTAGCCTGTAAAAAATCTGTACCCATTCCCCACTCCATCTGCCTAACAGTTTTCAACTGTCACATCAGAAACTGCCCAAAGCCCAATCACTTCTTAATAGCTCAATAGGTGGGGATTAATGCAACAGCCCCTCCCACAGAATGCCCCACCTTCTTTGGTGGCATACTTTGTCCTCTCCAGCTGGCCAGGAGATAGTGCCTGGCTGATTATCGGACCCTATAGATTATCATGGCCCTGATGATTATTACAGTATCCTCCTTGTGAATTAGTTGTAATTGAAATTGGAAATTTGATTGTGATATTACAAACTTGTTATGACATCACAAACCCATTTTGACATCATCATAACACAACATCACAAACCCATTGTGACAATATTGTCATTGTGACATCATGATTCCATTGTGACATCTCAAATCAATTATGATCACTTAGCTCCTTTGAAAAATCACATGCCTTTTTCAACATCATAATCCTTTTGTGTACCCATATTCTTGTTGTTAACCAATGACAATTGAGATCAGACATGCCATTATAACATCAAAAAGTGTTTGTGACATCCTCAACAGTGTGACATCACATTTTCATTATGATAGCTTCACCAAACTCAATGACATAATCGCATTATGACAAGAATTATCATTGTGACATCAAAGACACATTGTGAATGCCTATTCTGTGATTTCATTGTATTTCAAATGTGGCATGAGAGTTGATATCAGAAACGCATGTTTGTGCCTACACAATCATTTTGACATCATAATCACTTTGTGATATAGCAGTGCCAATGTGATATCACTAACACAATGTGACATCACAAAACTCTCCTGTCCTCATAACTTTTGTGACATGCTAACATTGTGATATCTTAGACCTTTTTGCCCTCATAATTTGTTTCAAGCTCATATTTCATGTATGACTAGATACCAGAAATCCACTAACATTATGACCATGTGACATCACGCTGACAGATGTCATGATCATCCTGTCATGTGACATCACAAAAGGTTTTGATGTCACAATTAGTTGGTGATGCCATACAGGTAAGGAGTCACAATAGGTCTATGATGCCACAATTTGTTGGTGATATCCAAATGGCATAAAGGATCTCATTTGTCATGAAATCACAGAGACTATGAGTTCAGAAACGGACTGGGGTATCTTCAAAGGCATGTGTTGTCAGATGTGTGATGAAGTCCTAGGAGGAATATGATATCACAGTGTGACACAATGTGCATGATATCTGTCAGTATGATGTCACAATTGTCATGATGTCACAGTGGATTTCTGATATCACATATCATAACAAATATTATATGACTGAAAACAGATTACGAGCTCATAAAAGGCCTAAGACATCACAATTGCAGCACATCAGAAGACTTATGAGGACAGGGCAGGTTTGTGATGTCAGTGTGTTAATGATATCACCATAGCACTGTGATGTCACAAAGTGATTGTGATGCCATATATTTATGAGATCATAATGGTTTTTTCATATCAACCCACATGCCACATTTGAAATAGAATGAACTAAGAGAATAGGCATTTACAATGTGTCTATAACATCGCAATGACAATATAATGTCATAATGCTATAAGGTCATTATAAATTGGTGATATTGCAAGGATATAATGGTGTCATAATGAATATTTGTTGTCTTATTTGTGATGGGGTCACAAATGGTGATGTTACAATGGCATATATGAATTCCATTGTCATGTGTTCACAATGAGGATATGGGCATACAAAGGGACTGTTATGTCACAAATGCCATGTGTGTTTTCAAAGGTACTTAAGGTCATGATAGCTTTATGATAAACTGTTGTGATGAGGTCACCAAAGGTTTTTGATGACATATAATTTTGTAATATCTCAAACACAGGTCCAATGTCAATTGCTAGTATTTCACAATGTGCGTACAAGTTCACAGAAGGATCTTGAAGTCCTAATGGACATGAATTTTTTTAAAGTTATGAGGTCATATTAGGTTTGTGAATACACAATGGGACAGATATCATCATGGCAATGTCAACTCACTACATCATGTCAAAATATTGTGTTGTTGTCACAATTGGTGATGAGGTCACAAAAGATTAGAGATGTCACAATTTGTTGTGCATGTCACAATGACATGATGGTTCCCAATTGTCTTTAACTTACAATAAGTATAGGATTTTACAAAGGGACTGTGATTTCTCCAAAAGTATGTGTTGTCACAAATATATTGAAATCCTAAAAGGTTTGTGATGCTAAAATTTGACACAATGGTTATGAAATCTGGCAGTGTGATATCACCACGGTCATGATGTCACTGGGAATTTGTGATATCAAGTGTCATATGTGAAATCTAATGAGGTCGACAACAGATTATGAGGACAAAAAAGCCAAAGGTATTAGAATTGCAACATGTCACAAAAGTTATGATGACAGGATAGGTTTGTGATGTCACAGTGTGTTAGAGATATCACAATGGAAGAGTGATGTACAAAGGGATTTTGATGTCACAATGGTTAGGAGTTCTTGATTTGCTTATGATATCAACCTACAGGCCACATTTTAAATAGAATGAAATAACAGAAAAGGCATTCATAATGTGTCTATGATGTCACATGACATGGTGAAGTTATAAAGCTATCATATCATTTTAGTTTTGTGATTTCACAAAGAGTAGATGGTGTCAAAATGACAATGTAATGTCACAATTGTGATAAACTCACAAACTGTTTTTGATATTAAAATGTCATGTCTGATTCTCAATTGTCAATATTTCATAGTGGGGATTTGCGTACACAAATGAAATGTGATGTCACAAAGCTATGTATTTTTTCAAAATGTATAAGAGGTCAAAATAGATTTGGGATATAACAATGTGATCCTGGTGTTAAAAATATCAATGTGATGTCACAATGGGTTTGTGATGTCACAGTGGTGATGAGGTCACAATGGGTTAGTTATGTCATGAGTTTTTAATATCACAATTATTTGTCCAATTTCAATTGCTCCTACTTCACCATGAGGACACTGTAATAACCATCAGTGCTCGTATAATCCACGGGAACAGATAGTCATCATGACCTCTTGGTATGGACCACCATAGAGAGGGGTGTATGCCGCTGAAAGGGGCAGGACATGCTGTTGAAAGTGATAGGATGTCAAGTCCCACATGGTGAGCTGCCAAGAAGTGATTGGGCATGGACATTTGGGAAGTGATGATTGAAAACTGTTATGTAGGAAACATATTGCAGTAGGGGTAGGGTACGGCCTAAATATAGGCTGCAGGTTCAGAGCAACAGAAGGTGACAGAAAAAGCGGAAAGGCCTAGAAGGAAAGAAGTGATGAGACTGCAGGAGGATAAAGAGCTGGCAGGAAAGGAAATTGAGGGAGAGCAGGAGCTGAAGGATGGCACCTGACCACCTGGATAGGGCAGGGCAGGCCTGTCAAGAGTAGAACAGCCTGAAGAGAAGAAGGGATTAGTGGAAGGAAAAAAATAAGACCTGAAATGTCGGACAGGTCTATAGTGAAGAAGGATGAGGAGATAAGAAAAAGCCTTGGCCTTTGAAATGTGGAGCTTTGGAGATCATTAGTTTTGGGGTTGGTTGTTTGAAGACCAGTTAACAAATGCCTGGGCTGCTCTGTGGAGTTCTGCGGGTTCATGGTTGAGGCTGCATGTAGCTCTGGGCATCCAGCCAAGGTCAAGGTAGTCGCTTGTTATAAAATTTAGGAGGACAAGTCAGATTTGTGATGCAACATTGCATTAATCATATCATAATGTCAATATGAGGTCACAAAGGGTTTGTAATGTCACAATGGTGATGTGGTCACAATGGGTTTCTGAAATCAAACTATATGCCACATTTGAGATAGAATGAAATCACAGAATAGGCAATCACATTGTCTCTAGGACATCACAATGAATATGTGATGTCATAATGCTATGATGTCATTGTCATTTAGGGATATCACAATGGGCTGATTGTATCCTAACAACAATGTGATCTCACTCTGGAGATGATGTCATAAAGCGTTTGTAATGGTACAATGGCATGTTTGATGTCATTTGTCCTTTTTCAAAGGTGCTAAGAGGTCACAACAGATTTGGGATATCACAAGGTGATCGTGATATCACTGTGGAAATGTGATGTCACAATTGGTTTGTGATGTCACAGTGCTGATAAAGGCACACATGGATAGAGATGTCACAATGAATTTGTAATATCACCATTACATATCTAATTTCATTCTACTAGATCACAATGAAGATACGTGTTTACATAAGGAGCTAGAGCCATGGGTTTTGTAAAATATTATGCAGAAATAAGAGATTGGTGAAAATGCAATGGGACAGAGATATCCCACTGGCAATGTGATGTTACCATTACATGGGACAGTATTGTTTTGAAGTCACAAATAATTGGTAATGCCATACAGCTGATGAGGTCACATAGATTTGTGATTTCACAATGGGATGTTGATGTCAAAATCTCATGCCAGGTCTCCAATTAACAATAAATATATAAGTTCACAAGGCATAATGTATCCAAAGGCATATGTTGGCACAAGTGCAACGAGTATTAACAGGTTTGTGATGTCACAATGTGAGTCAGTGGTCATGACATCTGGCAGTGTGGTGTCACATTGGTCATGATGTCACAGTGGATTTCTGATATCACATGTCATACATGAAGTATTATGAGTTAAACAATTTATGAGCTTAGAGAGGCCAGAGATCACACTGGCAGCATGTCAAAATATTTATGAGGTAGGAGAGAAAGTGGGTTTGTGATATCATAATGGCAATGTAGTGTCATCGAGGTATTGTGATGCCATAGTGGTTATGTGTTCACAATCTATTTCTGATATCAACACACCTGTCACATTTGAAATAGAATGAAATCACAGAATAGACATTCCATTGTATCTGTGACATCACAATGACCATGTGATGTCATAATTCTATGATGTCATTGTTGTTTTATGATGTCACAATGGGATGATGTTGTCATAATGACAATGTGATGTTACAGTGGTGATGATGTCACAAAGGTTTTGAGATGTTAAAATGGCATGTCTGATCTCAATTGTCATTAGCTCAAAATGAGGATTTGGGTACACAAAGGTCCTGTGATGACACAAAGGCCATGCTTTCTTTGAAAGCTTCTGAAGTCATATTAAGATTGGGATGTCACAATGTGAGCATGGTGACACAATGGCAATGTGATATCACAATGAGTTTGTGATGTCACCACGGTGATGAGGTCACAATGGTTTAGTGATGTCTCATCAAGTAATATAACAATGACATATAAAATTTCAATTTCTTCTAATTCACTATGAGGAAACTATCATAACCAGTGAGGCCAGAATTATCTGTGGGAGCC
This sequence comes from Dipodomys merriami, assembly GCF_024711535.1. Taxonomy (NCBI): domain Eukaryota; kingdom Metazoa; phylum Chordata; class Mammalia; order Rodentia; family Heteromyidae; genus Dipodomys; species Dipodomys merriami. The sequence continues at coordinate 17,465 of NW_027202925.1, read as the reverse complement.
CATAATCATTGTAAATTCTTGGCCTGGCCCACCGGAGAGTGAGGGGAATACCGCTAAAGGTGGTAGTGTCAAGCCTCACATGGTGAGCTGTCAAGAAGTAATTGAACATTGGGCAGTTTGGGAAGTGATGGTTGAAAACTGTTAGGCAGACGACACATTGGTGTGAGGAGGGGTACAACCTATATATAATTTGCATTTTCAGAGCATTAGAAGGGGACATAAAAATGAGAGCTACCCAGATGGAAGAAAGTGGTGAGACAGCAGGAAGGGAAAAACTTGAGGAGAGAGGAAGTTGAGGGAGAGCAGAAGGTTGGCAAGTGGTCACTGGGGCAGAGGAGGGCAGGCCTGTGGAGACTGGAGAGGCCTGAAGGAAGTGGTGGAAGGGAAATAGGGAAAGACCAGGAAGGAAGGACAAGTCTGTAGCGAAGGAGGGAGGAATGGAAAAGTAAAAAGCCTTGCTCATTGAGGTTTGGAGTTTTGGAGATCATAATTTTTTGACTGGTGGTTTGCAGACCAATTAAGAAAGGGTGGGGCTGCCCATTGAAGTTCTGAGGTTTGGTGGTCAAGGCTGCTCTTGCACCTGGGTATCCAGTCCAGGATAAGGTAATCACAGTCCGCTTTCTAGTGTAAATTGGATTATTATACTAAATGTGACTTGATGGTTTGTCTCTTTGCCTTAGAAGTTATAAGTACACGAGTTCACAGAAAGAGCTTGAAGTCTCAAAGGCCATGAATTTTCTAAGATGTGATGTGACCATATAGTTTTGTAAAAACACAATGGGACAGTGATATCACAATGGCAATACCACAATATCATGTCAAAATAATGCTTTCATACCACAATTAGTTGTCGATGCCATTCTTGTGATGAGGTCACAATAAGTTTGTGATGTCACAAAGGGTTCATGATGTCAGAGTGGCATGGCAGATCTCAATTGTCATTAATTGGCAATGAATATATGATTTCAAAAAGGGACTGTAATGTCTCCAAAGGCATTTGTTGTCACAAATGTGACAACTGTTCTAACAGGTTTGTGATGTCACAATGTGACACAATACTCATGATAGCTGGCAGTATGATGTCACAGGAGATTTCTGATATCACATGTCATACCAGAAATATGAGATTTAAAACAGATTATGAGCTCACAAAGGGCTTAACATATGACAATGGCAGCATGTCACAAAACTTATAAGGACTGGTTTGTGATGGCACAGCAGATTAATGATGTCACAAAAGATTGTGATATCACAATGGTTATATGGTCAAAATGGGTTTCTGAAATAGAATAAATTCACAGAATAAGCCTTCACACTGTTATGACTATGATGTAACAATGTCATTGTGATTTATCATGCTATGATGCCATTGTTGTTTGGTGATGTCACAACGAGCTGAAGGTGTCATAATGACAATTTGATGTCACTGCTTATTTATGATGTTACAGTGGTTATGAGTTCAAATTATGTTTCTGATGTCAACACACATGTCAAATTTGAAAAAAGAATGAAAAAGCCTGGAGCCAGTGGCTCATGACTGTAATCCAAGCTACTCAGGAGGCTGAGATCTAAGGATTGCACTTCAAAGCCACTTTAGGCAGGAAAGTCCATGAGACTATCTCCAATAAAAACCATTAGAAAACCAGAAGTGGTGCTGTGACTGAAGTGATAGATTGCTTGCCTTGAGCTGTAGAGCAGGGACAGAACCCAAGCCCAGAGATCAAGCTCGATGACCGAAAAAAAAAATTAAAAACAGGCATTCACAATCTCTCTATAACATCACAATGACAATGTGATCTCATAATGCTATCTTGTCATAGTTTTGTGATGTCAAAAGTAGTTGGTCCTGTCATAATGAGAATGTTATGTCACACTGGTGATATCCGAAGAGTTCATGATGTTACAATGGCATGTCTTATATCAATTGTCAGTTCATAATCATGGTATAGTTACACAAAGGGACTGTAATGTCACAAAGGCCATGTGTTTTATCAAAGGTGCTAAGAGGTCCAAACAGGTTTGGGATGTCACAATGTGATAGTGATATCAAGTGGCAATGAAAGCTCACAATGGGTTTGTGATGTCACATTGGTGATGAAATCAACGTTTTGTGAAGTCACATCTCATACTCACATGTCCAATTTCAGTTGCTACTATTTCACAATGAGGATATGAGTTCACAGAAGAAGACTGAAATATAAAAGGCCATGAATTTTCTAAAATGCTATGAAGACATACTAGGTTTTTGAAAAAACATTGGAACAGTGATATCGCTATGGCAATGGGATGTTGCAATATGATGATTTAATAAAGTTTTGTTGCCACAATTGGTGATGCCATACTGGTGATAGTTTACAAGAGGTGTGTGATATCACAATGGGTTGGTGATATCAAAATGACACATGTGATCTCAATTGTCAACTCAAAATGAGGATATGGGCTCACAAAGGGACTGTGATGTCTCCAAAGTCATGTGTTGTCTCAAAAATGATGAAGTCCTAACAGGTGTGTGTTGTCAGAATATGACAAAATGCTCAGAACATCTATCAGTGTGATGTCACCATGATCTAGATGTCACACTGCATTCGGGTATCACATTTCATACCTGGATTGGGTATGAGAGGATTGGAATTTCACAGTGGGTTAGTGATATCACTATGGACATATGGGGTCACAAAAGGATTGTGCTACCACAATGGCTGTTAGATCACAATGTGTTTCTACTATAATAGGTTTGTGCTGTCACAATTGGTTGGAAATGTCACAATGGCATGCCGATTCTCAAATAACTTTAATTCACAATGAAGATATGAGTTCACAAAAGGACTGTGTTGTCTCCAAAGTCATGTGTTGAGGCAAATGTGATGAAGTCTTAACACATTTGTGAGTTCACAATGTGACTCCATGGTCTTGATGTCTATCAATGTGATGTCACAATGTTCATATTGTCAGAGTCAAAACAGAATATAAGCTTACTAAAGGCCTAAAATATCCTAATGGCAGCATATCACACGTTATGACTAACAGTTCATGGTCCTTGGAGCTTAAGATTCTTTCTTTGAAATTGTATCCTCATTTTGAACTAGTAGAAATTGAAATTGGACATGTCATTGTAATAATACAAACTCATAGTGACATCACAAACGCATTGTGACCTCATCATCACTGTGACATCACAAACTCATTGTGACATCACATTATTGTTGTGCCTTCACAATCACATTGTGACATCACAAAGCAATAATGAACTCTTAGCACCTTTAAAATACACATGACCTCTGTGTCATCACAGACCCTTTGAGTACCCATATCTTCATTGTGAACTAATGAAAATTGTGATCACACATAGCATTGTAGCGTCACAAATACTTTGTACAATAATTATGACTGTGAAATCACATTGTCATCATGACACCATCATCTCATTGTGATACACAAAACCGCAATGACACAATACCATTTTTTTCTCTTTTTTTCTTCCGTACATTTTTTATTGTATGTGTACTGTACAGAGGGATTACAGTTACATGAGTAAGGTAATGAGTACATATCCTATCAAACATCGCTGCCTTGACATCACCTTGTCACTTTAATGTCATAGACCCATTGTGAATGCCTATACTTTGATTTCATTCTATTTCAAATGTGCCATGTGGGTTGATATCAGGAAACCATTGTGAACTCATAACCTTTGTGACATCAAAATCTCTTTGTCACAACACTTTGCATTTGTTATATCATTAATACACTGTGACATCAAATACCTCTCCTGTCCTCATAACTTTTGTGAAATGCCATTGTGATATCTTAAGCCCTTTGTGAGTTGAAAATCTGTGTTCGACTTCATATTTCAAATATGACATGAGATATCTAAAATCCAATGTAACATCATGATAACACACCCCTGGACATCATAACCATTGTGTCACTTTGTGACATCTCAGACCTGTTAGTTCTTCACTATCTTGACTGCATATATTTTGGTGACATCAGAATCCCTTCCCAAACTCCTCATATACTCATGGTGAGTTAGTGATAATTGAAATCCCACATGCCATTGTGACATCACCAACCCCTTGGTACATCTCAAATCTATTATGACCCCCTCATCAGTATGACATCACCAATTGTGACATCAAAAAATTATTATAACATGATGTTGAGACATCACATTTTCATTGTGAAATCACTGTTCCATTGGGTTTTCACATAGTATGACCACATATTATGAAGCTCCTTCTATCACCCGGTATCCTCATATTGAATTATGAGTAATTGAAATTGGATGTATCATTCTGATATTACAAACTGTGACATCACTAAACCATTTTGACCTCATCACCATTGTAACATCAAAAACTCAATGGGACATCTCATTTTCATTGTGACATTATGGATCACATTGTGCCCTTTGAAACCTATTATGACCTCTTACCACCTTTGAAAACACACATGGCCTCTGTGGCATCACAGAACATTTTTGTATCCATATCCTCATGGGGAACTGACAACTGACATCAGACATACCATTTAAACATAAATAAATCCTTTCTGACATTATCATAATTATGACATCATGTTGCCATTATGACACCATCAGCTCATTTTGACATGTAAAACTACAATGACATCATAGCATTGTAACATCTCATTGTCATTCTGATATCATAGACATGTTGTGTTTGCCTATTATGTTATTTGATTGTATTTCTAATGTGGCATGTCGGTTGATATCAGAAACCCATTGTGAGTTCATGACCATTGTGATATCATGGTGCTTTAGTAGCATCATATTGCTATTGTTATGTCACAGTGCCAAATTGATGTCACAAAGGGATTCTGATGTGACAATGGTTATGACATCACAATGAGTTTCTGATATCAACCCACATGCCACATTTCAAATACAATGAAATAACAGATTTGGCATTCATAATGTGAATATGATGTCACAATGACATAATGGCAAATGCTATAATGTCATTCTCATTTTGTGTTGTCACCATAAGCCAAAATGTGATAACAACAATATGGTGTCACAATGATTATGACATCACACAGGGTTTATAATGTTACAATGGTTATGAGGTCACAATATGTTTCTGATATCAACTGATATGCCACATTTGAAATAGAGTGAAATAACAGGATATACATTCACAATGTGTCTATGACAGTAAAATGGCAATGCGATGTCATAATGCTATGATGTCACTGTAGCTTGGTGATGTCACAATGAGCTGATGATATCATAACGACAGTTTCATGATGTCACAAAGGGTTTGTGAGGTCTCAATGGCATGTCAGATCTTAACTGCCATTAGTTTATAATGAGGATATGAGAATGAAGTCACAATGACATACACAAATGAACTGTGATGACACAAAGGCCATGTTTTTTCAAAAGTGCTAAGGATCCTAACAGGTTTCATTTGTCAAAGTGTTAATGATATAAAAATGTGTAAGTGATGTCAAACTAGTTTGTAATATCACACTTTATTTCAAATTTCAATTGCTACAAGTTCACAATGATACAAGTTCAGAGAAGGAGCTTGAAGTCCCAAAGATCGTGCATTTTCTAAGATGTTATGAGGTCATAATAGGTTTGTGAAAGCATGATGGTACAGTAATATCACAATTGCAATATGATGTCAAATTATAATGTCATAAGAATGTTGTTATAATCACAATTAGTTGGTGATGCCATAATAGTGATGAGTTCAAAATCGTTTTATGATGTCGCAGTATAGATTGGTGATGTGACAATGGCATTTGACACCTCAATTGTCAATAGCTCACAATGAGTATATGAGTTTAGAATGGGATTGTGAGGATTCCAATGGCATTTGTTGGCACAAATGTGATGAAGTTGAATAGATTTGTGATGTGACAATGTGACACAATGGTCATTACATCTAGCAGTGTGATGTCACAATACTCAAGATATCACAGTACATTATTAATATTTTATGTCATACCTGAAATAATATGAGGTCAAAAATAGAATGAGCTCTCAAAGGGCCTAACATAACACACTGGCAACATGTCAAAACTTACGAGGGCAGGACATGTTTGAGTTGTCACATTTGTTTAGAGAAATCACAATGGCAAAGTTTTTTCACAAAGGGATTGTGATGTCACAATGGTTATGAAGTCAAAATGTGTTTTTTATATGAACCCACATGCCACATTTGAAATATAATGACATCACATAAGAGGCATTCATAATGTAAATATGATGTCACAATGAAAATGTGATGTCATAATGGTATGATATCATTATAGATTTGGGATATCATAATGACCTGATGTCATAATGACAATGTGATGTCACACCTGTGATTATATTGTAAATGTTTTGTGATCTCACAATGGCATATCTGATCTCAATTGACACTTCACAATGAAGATATAGATACACAAAGGGATTGTGGTGTCACAAAGGCCATGTGTTTTTTCAAAAGTGCTAAAGATGTCATAATGGGTTTGGGAGGTCTCAGGGTGATTGTAATGTCACAACAGCAATGTGATATCACAATGGCTTTGTGATGTCACATTGGTGAGGAGGTCACAATGGACAGAACAGCTTTGTGATGTCACAACAGATTAATGATATCACAATGGCACAGTGATATCACAAAAGGATTTTCATGTCACAATGGATTTCTGATATCCACCAATATTGCTTGCTTGAACTAGAATGAAATCACAAATAGGCATTCACAATATGTCTATAATTTCACTATGACATGCTGTCATAATTCTATGATATTTAAGCTTGGTGATGTCAAAATGACATGTCTAATTTTATTGGTCATTAGATTACCATGAGGATCCCAAAGGTTGTTATGTGCTGAGTCCTTCAAAAGGCGCATTGTGCTGAGTCCATTACACAGGTTTCTTTGTGCTATTTTTTAAAACTATGCTGTGTGCTGTCATCCAAAAAGGTGCTATGTTCTGAGTCCTTGTGAGGTAGGTATCCCTGAAAATTACACACACACACACACACACACACACACACACACACACACACACACACACACACACACACACACATACACACACTAACAGAGGGTAACCGTGCACCTGCTTAGTGTGTGAGGTGGATAGAGAATAGTCTCTCCCAGCTGTTGGACTGAGGGAGGGGTTCGTTGCCATGGGCAGCTGCTGGGGTTCGGAAGAAGCCCTGAGCTGAGGTGAGGCTGCTTCTTTCATGGCCTGTTAGCCTTAGGGAGTCAGGGCACCACAAGGTCTGGGATGGGGGGTGTGGTCGAGTGGGGAGGGGGCGTGACTGAGGAGAGGACAGGACGTGGCCGAGGGGGCACATATCTGCTGCAGCCAGGGGCACATGGGGGCTGGCTCAATTGTGCAGCGTGGGTGGGGCGGCCCGGGGGAGAAGTGGGGGTCAGAGAGAGACAGCAGACAGAAGAGCAGGCACAAGCACCAGGGGAGGCGGCATCAATGTCTGGCTTCTGCTGCTGTAGGATCACGGGTCTGGGCTAGGAGCACAGAGCACACAAAGCCAGCACAGCAGGCACATCCCTCCCACAGGCCATTGGAGGCTCAGAGGCCAAGTAGGCATTGAGTCTGAGATTCCAGTGCCAGGAGCTCAGCTAGGCCTAAGGCGGGCTCAGTCCTGCCACCTTCCTGCCCCTGTCCTGGCCCCCTTTCCTGCTCTGCCCGTGGCATTACGTTTCAAACATGGGCTGCTGGCTCGGACGTGAGCATCTCTCAGAGTCATCCAGTGATGTGCCCCAGGCCAGCTTGTGGCCCTGATCATGTACTGACCCCCATCCGCTGCTCTGGGCCTGAGCATCTGCCATGATGCTGCCATTGCTGCCCACTACACCCAGAATGGCAGCCTATAGCATCTCCCAGCAGCACACATGAGTGGCCGTCCCAGGGGCCCGCACCTTGTGACATCTCCAAATCCCCTCTTCCCCACCCCAACCCAGACTCGCGACTCCCACTTCCGTTCTCACATCCTAACCTTGCCTCACCAGTGCAAGGGCCAGCCCTGGCTCTGCCACAAATGCTCCCCAGGAGTGGGGGGTGGGGGAGTTGGTGTCGACCCAAGGATCCCACCCCTATCACTAGTGTCAGTGTCCAAGGAAATGGGGAGATGCAGGGTTGGGTGAGAAGGTGGCATCACCAAGCCCCTGGCGTGGAGCAGTGGGAACCACACAACCTCACATGTTCACCCTTCCTCTCCTAGGTGGGAATTTTGTGGCTTTATAAAGAGGTGGGGAGCAGCAACTCCACACCTGCCTTCTTGGGTCTTTTCCTTTTTTCTGGGGGTGGGGGCGGTGTTGGATGCAGAAGATAGAGACCCTTTGCTGTGTGAGTTCTTGTCCTCTGTTCTCAGTCATCCTCTCATCTGAGGAGGGTATCAGAAAATCCTACTAGGGAGGTGAGAGCACTGGGGGTCAGATGAAAGGTGAATATCTGGAGGTACACACTCTCTCTGACACCCATACACCTGGCCTGTCCCCCCCCCCCCCGCCCTATGCCAGCTGTCAACAGTACTCACAGGTTGGTCACATTTCCCAGCTCTTCCAGCATCTGCTGGTGCTCCTGGTCCATCTGTTCTCCTTGTCCCTCCAAGAATCCACCCAGTTGCCCAGAAGCATCTAGGCTGGAAGTAGGGAATGTGTCCATGTTTGTAGTCTTTAGAACCCCATCCATTTCCTCAACACCATGCCCACCCCAGCTTAGACACCCATTTGGGGACCCATGACCCCCTGCTTGTTTTCAGTTCTTGCTATGAGGAGCCACCTGTCTGGGGATTTAATGCTGGTTGTTCCCAAGGGGAGGAGTTTGGCACTGGAGAAGGCAAGAGGCAGGGTGGTGCTGTGCCATTACACTGATGCTCCCCTTGGGTGGGAACCCTTGCTTCTGAAAAGGAAATGGGGAATGGGAACCTGCATGCTCCAGCTGTACATTGTCCCAGATGAGTAACCAACAAACTTAAGAGAGGCACTACTCTGAGTCTGTGTGTGTGTATGTGTGTGTGTGTGTGTGTGTGTGTGTGTGAGAGAGAGAGAGAGAGAGAGAGAGAGAGAGAGAGAGAGAGAGAGAGAGAGAGAGAGAGAGAGAGAGAGAGAGAGAGAGAGAGAGAGAGATCATCTTTCTCCTTGTACAGCCTGATTGTGCTCAGGTGAGTGATCATTTGACAAATTGCAGGTACTGCATGGAAGACACTTCTGTCACTGTTCTGGATTTGTGTGTGTGTGTGTGTGTGTGTGTGTGTGTGTGTGTGTGTGTGTGTCTCACCATGTCTAAAAACAGCAAAAGCCTTTTATTTCTCTGTGTGTATGTATTTGTTGTTCTTTTTTCATCAGTACCAAGTATGAACCCAGCCACAATTTTTGTTTTCTCCTTCACAGTTTCATGGATCCTTTATGAAGATTTCAGTAGACATTCCTTTCCTCCCCTTTCCACCTCACTTTTCTCCTTTTCCTGTAACCCACAATAGCTGCTGGGCCTGCGTGGCCCTCCCCTAGGAGACCTGTGTGAACTCAAGTGGACACCTGTCCTTCTATCCCAGGCCAGAAGTTTGGTGAGGCAAGAGTGTCAACAGCCACACTCTTCCAGACAGACACTCTGCTCTCAGTGTATAGTTGGAGCTAATTCAAGGGTTGGGAATGTGTCTGCCAAACATAATTAGGTAAGGAGATGGGAGAAAGGATAGGGCAGGGGCTGTGAAGCTATGAGGTTTTGGGGGCTGGCGTACAGTGTGACATGGAAGATGTTTCACCATGACCGAGGATGAGAGGGGATCCTTACCTAGGGCGTTTATGGCCTCTGTGGACATCCAGGCCCAGGGCTCCGGGGCCCCACTGGTGGCGTGGTTTCTCTCCCGGGGCAGTGAACCAGTAGTCAATCCTCCCTGGAGTCCTGCAGACTCCAATCTGTGTCCTATCTGGGATGTTTCAAGCTGGACAGTGGTAGGCAAGTCCATTCCCCCTGCTGGAGCCCGCTTGGTATCAGGATATGGCAATTAGATAGGGATTGATGAATCCCAGTTTCCATAACCTGCTGTAGGCTGTCTGAAAGCAAAAGGGGACCACTGATTTTGGAACACTTTAAGTTTGATTGGGACAATTTAAATGCTACATTTTCCAGGTTTTTTTTTTTTTTAATTTAAGCTGGCAATTTCCACTAATGCCTTGGATGGACGTTTTCAGCTGCCAAACAATGACGTTCAAAGCGTCACAGGCAGAGTTCCCAGGCCAGATTATTTCTTGCTTTGAACCTTGTGCCTTGACTAAGCCTTTCTCTGGCAGCTGCTGAATCTCCTCCAGTTCTCTCTAGGGTGACCACCTCAGTCGGGGACGTCCTGGGGAGCAGAGATTGTGACCTTGACATCCTCAGCCTGCAGCTGTGAGCAGAGACAATTCCCAGTAACTGCACTGGATTATGGGAGACTCTGAGATCCCAGGCTGCCTCAAAGATCCTTTGTCTGCACCATGAAACTTGGGGGCGGGATTTGGTAGACCATCCTGGCTGGTCCCAGGGGGAGGAGAGGAGGCCTCTTGAGCCAGTCATTCAGCTCATGGCAAACTCGTTCATACCTGAGTGGCGAATTGATTGCCACAGAGCTGGTCAGCAGCTGGACAGAGATCTTTGAGAAGATAGGCATCCTAGAGGCCCTGGAATCCAGTGAGTACATCATAGCTCACATCCTAGGAGTCAAAACAGTTAAGTGTGGTGCCACCAGGAGGGCATGAAGAGGGAAGAGAGAGAACTGTGGGAGAGCTTCATCAGGCTTCATCAGAGGAATAATTACAGGGGATACATACCTGAATCAGATAGGACTTTTCTGTAGTATTGTCATAGACAGATGCTCATTTATTTATCCAACAAACCTATACAGTGTGCACCATGCTCTGGGAGGTCTTAGACAATGAAAGGTTCCAGGACTGTTTCCACAGAACATGAAGAAAACTTGGTTTGAGCTGGATGCTGGTGCTTCTAGCCTGTCATCCTAGTTACTTAGGAAGCTGAGATCCAAGGATGGAGGCTTTTGGCCCGGGCAGGAAAGCCTGTAAGACTCTTGTCTTCAATTAACTACCAAAAACAAAACAACAGAAGTTGTATGGCTCAAGCAATAGACTGCTAGCCTTGAGTAAAAAGTCTCAGGGATAGCACTTAAGCTCCGAGTTCAAGGCCCATGACTGACACAAAGAAAGGAAAGACACAGAGAGAGAGAGAGAAACAGAGAGAGAGAGAGAGACATAGACAGAGACAGAGAGAGACAGAGAGAGAGAGAGGAGGGAAGGACAGAGGGAGAAAAAGAGGAAAGGAAGGAAGAAGGGAGAACATGCAAGACTTGTTTTGGAGTCCCTGGATCAAGGGAGCCAACCATTCACAATCTCTGTGAGGACAGTTTCAGAGATTAAAGCCAGTATGTTGGATCAAGCCACTGACCCCTGAGCAAGTTCATGACATCCAAGAGCTGTGTACTCAACCGAGTGCAGAGGAAAGCAGCCTCAGTAGACCCTAGGGATCAGGGTGGGTTACCAGGTTTAATCATCCCTGGCCCCAACGAGTTTATTTTCTGGTCAGATAAGAAGAAAGTGTACAAGGGCTAGGGAGGTATTGGGGAGAGGGAGTGTGAAGGGTGGGGGCAAGTGATAATTAGGATGATGAAGAGGGAGGATGATTCCAGGTCAGGGGTGTCAGGATATTTTAGCTATGATTTCACCTGACAACCTAGACTACCAGTGATCGAGCCTTTGATCCAGCCACAATACTATTAAAAGTCCTGGCACCTTGGTATCACCGTTGACGACCTGGCTGTCATTCACTGCAGGATGCCTGTGCAGTTCATCCTTGGGGGCTGGGACTTTCGAGTGCTCAATTGGGCTCAATCTGAAGATGACACCCCTGGTGTTTATTCCTCCATGAGAGACAGAGGTAAGCATGCCACTGGCACAGGGCAGCCTGGGAATGAGGGTGGGAGTTGGGACCCATGTTGCTCTGAGACTTCATCTAGAAGGTGTTAGGGCCCTGTGACTTCCATTCTCAGTGGCAGAAGGGGGTCTCTTTCATGGCTTAGTCTTTGATCTAGATGGCAGATTTGGGATTCAGAGAGGGCAGGCTGAAGGTGAGGCAGGGCTAGGTAGAGACTGGTGGGAAAACCAGAGGCACTGGGCTCTGAGCAGGGTTGTTTTTTTGATAATACTCAAACACAGGAACATTCCTGGGATAGATTAGCCATTTTCACCTTCCCAAGAGAGAGGAACCTAGAGCTCCCCAGTCTCAGTCCCTTGACCAAGAAACCCTGTGGTTCCCATATCATGTGTTTGGATAACTAGATCTCACTTTACTGTCCAGTGTTGAGGCAGAACTCTGAGAGGTCTTGAGTCTTTGATAATTTCAGGGGATCCTCAGTATGAGATTGTACTTGAACGTCCTAATTTGGTGCATGGTCAGGCCCATCTAAGACTGCCATGGTGTAGGACAAATTATCTAGAGAATCCTAGCAGGGTGGGAGAGTTCTGAGAGTCTTGATTATTATGTGTGAGTTTTGAGCACCCGTGTGCCCACCTGCTTCCCTTTCTTGGGTGGATTTTGCTAGGAAATGCTTAAAATTAGGGGGTGTTTTGTCTTTTATGCTCAAAGATAGGACTCTAACCTTTGAACCAGAGCTTTACTTCTAGCTCTTTTGGGTTTAATTGGAGATAAAGAGTTCTGATGGACTTGTTGCAAAGGGTGGCATCCAACTGCAGTCCTCAGATCTTAATTTCCTAAGGGGATAAGATGACAATCATGGAAAATTATCTTTGGCCAAGTGCCAGTAGCTCATGACTGTCATCCTCGGTACTCAGGAAGTGAGATCTGAGGATCACAGTTCAAAGCCAGCCTGGGTAGGAAAGACTCTGAGACTCTTATCTCCAACAAACCATCACAAAACCAGAAGGGGTGCTGTGGATCAAGCCTTGAGCTGAAGAGCTCAGGGACAGCACCCAGGCCCAGAGTTCAAGCCACACAACCAAAAAAAAGAAAGAAAGTAAAACATCCTTGCCTGCAAAAATGTGGAGGTGTGTGTGTGTGTGGGTTCTGTGGAGACCAGGTGCTGGCCTCACTTTACAGACATTTCTAAGAACTCCCCAAGTTTTCCCCAGTTTGAAGCCACAGTAGGATGGGCGGTGCCTTACCAAGAACTCAAGAGAACGAGGCCTTTGGCAGGCAGTGAGTGGGTAAATGGGTGAAGAGATCGGAGTGTTGTGCCTGTATTCTCTCCATTGAAGGATGGGTTTGGATGCTGAGTGTCAAAGTCTGAAGTCAAGGGCTGCAAGAAGTTCGTGTCCTGACAAATTGAGTTTCCTCTGGGAATATGAACATGGCTAAAGCAGGGTGCTGCTGGTGGCTCACAACTGTCATCCTACCTACTCATAAAGCTGAGATGTAAAGACCACAGTTCAAGGCCAGCTTGGTGATACTTCATATCCAATGAACCACCAGAAAACAGGAACTGGCTTTGTGGCTCAAGTGGTAGAGTGATCATCTTCAGCTGAAGAGCTGAAAGTCAGTGCCCTGGCCCAGAGTTCAAACCCCATGACAAGCAATAAACAGAGGTGGCTGTGTTTTCAACATATCAGTGTGTATGGTAGGAAATTCCATGCTGGGTTATGAGACATTCCAGATATGTTAGAGGCTCAGTCTTGTGTCTACAGTTGGACTGAGTACGATAGTGCCATCTTCTCACTGGTCAGATATGATCCGAATGGAGGGAGTTCGTGGTTCTGTTCTCAGGAACAGCTGAGGCCTTGGAATGTCCGTGTGTGTGTATGTGTGTGTGTGTGTGTGTGTGTGTGTGTGTGTGTGTCTGTTTACGTGTCTGTGTGTGTGTGTGTGTGTGTGTGTAATTTTCCCTCATCCTTCTCTGCCCCCTTCTTAGGTTCCTGTCCTCTTTCTGACTTCAGATGGTGCCCTTCCTCCACACCGACCTTGCCTTTAGCTCCCTATCAGCATCTACAATGAGTCGAAAATTGCCAGTGGCCTGTGTTCCATATTTTCTCTGGGGCACAAGTCTGGCTGTCCAAATATTTGGCCGCCTCCAGCAGATTCTGGTACAGCAGTGCCAGCTGGCATAGGTCTCTCATGCCTCAGATGGAGGGCCTCAGTCATATGATGTCCTGTCCTTTTCCTCAGCTGGGCCTCTGACATCCCTCTCAACAGGCTGGCAGTGGAGTGGGGAATGGGGGTTTGCTGGTGGGTCTGGCCAACTCAAGCTTGACAGCTGACTGAAGGCCACCCGAGCAAGGAGGATCCAGGGCTACATGGGAGGTGAGACCAAGGTGGCTTGGAAATATTGTTTGGTGTCTAGGAAATGTAAATGTACTTTATCACAGGAAAGTCTATCTTCTGGCCCCAGCTGGGCCTTCTAGACAATTTCGGATGCCCAGAATACAGAGGCACAGACTTTAGATTCCAGGGCCAGGGAGCTGGGAGATGAGAGAATCAATGTTCTGGGGTATTAGTCTTGACCTGGCTATGCCCCTCCCCTCTTGTGTATGTTCACTTCTTAACCCAGTGTTGGCCACACACTGGCCACATGTGGAAGTACTGTGGAAGTGGCGGAAGTGGAGGTGAGATCTAGGATGACCAAAATCTGGATTTATGGCCTGCGGGGCTGGCAAAGTGTGTCTTAAAAAAATCTTTGAGCTGTAACTCTGGGCCTAGGCACTGTCCCTGAGCTTCCTTTGCTCAAAGCTAGCATTCTACCACTTGAAACACAGCTGAACTTTCATCTTTTTTAGTAGTTTAGTGGACATAAGAGCCTCACGGACTTTCCTGCCTGGGCTGGCTTCAAGCTGCCATCCTAAGAGCTCAGTAGCTAGAATTGCTGGCACCTGCTAATGATGTTAGTCTGTGTGTGTGTGTGTGTGTGTGTGTGTGTGTGTGTGTGTGTGTGTGTGTGTGTGTGTGTGTGTGTTTACCGGGACAAGAAATCAGAGCCTAGATGTTATCCTTTAGCTTGTTTACACTAGGTTCGTGCGGTACCACTTGAACTACAGTAGCTCAACTTCCCAGCTTTTTGGTGATTCATTGGAGGTAAGATACTGCCCAGGATAGCTTTGAATCTTGATTGATCCTCAGGTCTCAGTCTTGAGTAGCTAGGATGACAGGCTTGATCCACCTTCGCCCAGCTGATAATGGCCTTTCTCCACATTGGATTTTGAGCTTCTGAAATCTTCTTTATTTTTTCTGTGCCTATACTGGGGCTTGAATTCAAGGTCTAAGCTCTGGTCTCTTAATATTTTCCCTCAAGGCTGGTACTCTACCAATTGAGCCACAGCTCCATTTCTGGCTTTTGGTGGTTCATTGGCAAGAAGAGTCTCACTAACTTTCTTCCCCTGAGCTGGCTTTGAACCACGATCTCTTATTTCAATCTCTTGAGCAGCTAGGATTTACAAGGGTTGAGTTACTGGTGGCACTGGGTAGAAGCTTTTCTTAAGCAAGTGTTCTTCCCTGTGTTTGCCCTGACTCCTCCATGCAAAGGAGGCCTTAGGGTCAAGGGCTGTGAAAAATAGGCTTTCAGCCACAGGAAATGGCTGGGGTCCATGGTGAAAAATCAAGCTAATCTTCCCCTGGGCCCCATTCTGGACCCTACCCTCTGCCCTACCTGTGACTCAAGTACAAACCTTGACCCAGCCTTGAGTGTTCAGCCATACTTGCCTGAAGACACAGAGCCTTCATTCCTCCACACCACCTGCTCTACACCACACCTCAGGACCTTTGCCCATGCTGTGTACCTTCTGCCTGAGGCTCTCTGTCCTGTTCCACATCTTAGAACTCCTGTGGAATTTTGGCACTAGTTATATCACCTCCTGGAGCAAGCCCTTCCTTCCATTCTCTCTCTTTTTAAAAAATATTGAGTTCCTAGAGATGGAACTTGGTAGACTGACTGGCAAATGCTCTATATGTGTGTGTGTGTGTGTGTGTGTGTGTGTGTGTGTGTGTGTGTGTGTGTGTGTGTGTGTGTGTGTGTGTGTGTGTGTGTGTGTGTGTGTGCCATTCCTGGGGTTGAAATTTCATGGCCTGGATGCTATTCCTGAGTTTTTATGCTCAAGGCTAGCACTCTACTACTTGGAACACAGCTCTACTTCTGGCTTTTTGAGTGTTTAATTGGAGAAAAGATTCTCATATAGACTTTCCTGCCTGCACTGTCTTGCAATTATAATCCTCAGATTTCAGCCTCCAGAGTAGCTAAGAGTATAGGGGTGAGCCATCAGCACCTGCCATCTCCCTCTTACCTATAACCTCGGCCCTCCTCTGAGTCCCAGAAGAGTATGTCTCATCAAGCTCACATGTTTTTGCTAATCTTGGGCTTGAACTAAGGGTCTGGGATTAAGCCACAGTGCCACTTTTGGCTTTTTCTGTTTATGTAGTACTGAGGAATCGAACCTCGAGCTTCATGCTCTCTAGGTAAGCACTTTACCACTAAGCCACATTCACAGCCCAAGGCTCACTTCTAACAGGATCTAGGAGGGTGGGATTTCAGCACAGAAATCGCTGGCCATTTTATATCTTTGCCAGGATTTGGGACCAGCCTGAGACTCGGCAATGAGGAATGGTGAATGAGTGATAGCCACCAGGCCTCAGAGATCTAGGCTCACATCCTACAGAGGGATAGGAAATATGGAGCCAGAACCTTCCACAACTCATACAGCCTAGCAACTGTGGTCTCCCTGGAGGTAGTGGCTGGCTGCTAGATATCCCAATGAAATACCTCAGCCAGAATGTAATGCATCTGTTGCATACACCAGCCCAGGCAAGCCTTCGGGGTTTCACTTATTAAATACCAGAGAAGGATGCTTTGTTCAAGCTACTGGCTCATACTTAGTACTCTCTGAGGGCTTTTCCCAGCTTGCCCAGGTTAGGGGTCTGGGCATGGGCAGCCTGCTGAAAGCCCATCGTCCATACATCTACACACAGAGACATGGAGTTACTGAATTCTTTTATTTCTTTGGCAGGTCCGAGGTTGAAATAGGAGACTAAGCCCTATCCCTGATCTCCTTTTGCTCAAGGGTAGAGCTCTGCCCTTGATGTACAGGCCCAACCCATGGGCATATTTTCCTGTGATCTCTTAGAATTAAGAGTGTCTAGGACTTTCCTGCCCTGGCTGAATTCAAATTGGCATTCTCTACACCTCAGCCTCCTGAGGAGCTAGCATTAAATACAGGAGCCACTGACACCTGGCTTTCTTTTCTTCTTGTTCTTTTTAAAATCATGACAATCTGAAATCTTCACAGTGTTATTCCAATTGTTTACATTTGAAATAAATTATCTAGGCCTGGAGTTAGAATGCCAGGACTGCCACTCACAAATGGAGGGAGATCCTGACAAACTCATTCCTATTTATGTGAATGCTAATGGAATATTATCAAAGTAATCAAAGTAATAATTAAATTTGCAGTTAATTCATGATTCTATTTTAGAATGCCACAGAAAAA